>NC_136068.1:164879323-164931823 GCF_964261635.1 Lissotriton helveticus
GATTAATTTTCTATTCAAACTCCAGTGTGTGCAACAGTCGGGAAGGTGTTGGAGTTAAATCCAACACCTTCTACCCACTGCTGCACACCTTTTGCGTTGCAACGACATGCAATGTAAAAGCATGCGTTGTAACAATTTTGTTGTAAAGGCTGTCTCCCATCTTGATGCATTACTTTAGACGAAAGCTACCCATACACAGAGTACTCTCAATAGGAGGAATATCCTTTAAATCTCTCTGCACAGCCACACTGCAAACGCCATAACAACCATTTTTTCTACAGTCCAGATATAAGCTTCACACCCATAGCAGAAACCTTATATCAAAAACACCATTGCTCGTACTCATTCCTCCTTTCAGAAGAACATGAATAGGTGGCACCTATTCGACTACAACCCATAAACTAAGGAAACCTCACCATATATCTGCAATCATCACTTATCTAGAATTGAGAAAAGGAAAAAAATATGGCTACTCCCATTGGAATTAATACATTTCCCTAACAGCTTATAAGGTCTTAACATAAAACATAGATCCAAATGATGAACCTAAAGAATCATGCAATATAGGGAGTTCATGGCACAAGTCAATCCATTTGATAAACTCAAAGAACCAGCAATACAGCCAATGGAGCCTGATACACTGATAGTCCTTTGACACATGGAACAAAATGTATATGGATAACTCTCTGATACCATGTGGGTACAGCTGCAAAGCAGCTTGAGGAAGTGAGATTATTGAAGGATCCTAGTTCCATTGCACAACTCTACGGTATTAACCTGCAGATTATACAGATGGCCTCAAGCAACCTTTTCATATAACAATCCAAACTCAAAATGAGACGTGACCACATACTATGTCTGTCCTTTCACTATGCAACATCCACACCTAAACACTGCACCAATTCTAACCTGTCTTCAAAGTTATGCACTGCACCCAAATCGTCCAGCACTGGCCAACTGCTACTAACATCCTTTAAACCGTAGACTCAAAGGGGCCCCAGGATCCACAATAAATTGAAGTGCTATGTGACTGTGCCAGGATGCATTCTTGTGTAGAAGAGAACAGTGCTCCCTTCTTAAGAGGTATTTAGGTGACGTTTCCCCAAAAAATGTTTGAACCCAGTGAAGCACTGTTCCTGTCTGACTATGGGCTCCTTGATTGGGCCTGAAGTCATATGGAACTGGAAAGCAATATAGGTCTAGTCATAATTAAGCTTGGCCACCACCCATTTTGAACACACAGCAAAAGTGTGACGCAGGAGCAACTGCAGATATGCAGGGATCAATTCAAATAGTTGTTTTTCCCCCCAGAAAAGGCGATGTCACTTACAACATAAATCCAAATTAAGACGTTAATTCAAACAAGAATGTGAGTGGAGCAATCAATCAACTGATTTGGCAAAGGTAACCAGACCATGTAAATCTCTTTTTCACAGCCCCAGCTTGAGTTGCAAGATGGAAGTAAATACACATTAGAGCTTTCCAGTACAATGAGTCAAACCAGGTCCCATATGCCGACACTTAACAAGGAGTCCAATAGTATATACGCTCAATATTTATAGGGGCATTCAAGACACAAAGCCAGCCCAAAAATCAGGAGGATGAGTGCTTCACAAACCTATGCACCAATGAGCCAGGACAGAGCTCCTGGCACGGTATACGGAGGCAGGGTGGAGATCCTGACCACATCGGAAAGAGAGAAATCGAGAAAATGTGATATTCTGACCGCCAGGTTTCAGCAGAAGGATGAAGATCTAAGACTGAAAGGCAACTATAGACACAAATCTCAAGGACAGTTTTATGCGTCTACAGAGGAAAAGGACAGCTAATTCATGCAGACATCCAATCTCATTATTTGATTAAACATCGCATCATTAAATATTTAACAGAGATCTCTTTATTAGGTGGGTTTTTATGAGGATTGCAGTACTTCTGAATCTTTCAATTTGGGATAATATCAACATACCTTAAAACAATTTTGGGTCGGGTGGCTTTTATAAAAATGTCCGTTCTTCCTTTGTTTAATTTTTTGTTTTCTACCATTTCATGTTTTTTACCTGGGTCCTTTTTTAACAGGGTGGAATCTCTGTTCTCGGTCTTTATTTGGGCAAAGAAGACACCACGTATAACAATAGGCACGTTATATGAGGAGCTGGAACAGGGAGGACTTGCTATACCAAATCTCAGATTACTATAATGCATACTTCGCACAGTACCTATCAAGATTCAAAGGCCAAACTCAGAGTAAAAATCTTTACATACATTTCTTTTTTGATTTAATGTGCACAGATACCACCCCCTCTACAGGTACTTAAATCTCCAAAATTAGTTAGTTTCAAGACATTATTATGGTTTCTTAAAAGATGTTGCGCTTTGTTTAAAAGATACGCGCTTCCCCCTAATAATTCAATAACTTTATTGTCTAGTATCTTCCCTTTAATGGGGATGGTACAAGGTTCAGATTTAGCTGAAAATTGGTCCAGGGTAGGATTTGTTAAAGTGATTGATTTTTTAAGAAATGGAGTTTGGATAACTCCAATGGAAATGTCGCATCTAACTAATAGGAATTTTATGTTGTTAGGGTCTTATAATATGTTTTATAAGTTCTTTGTGCAACTTGACACTACACAGCTAAGCCAATCAAATCAATTAATCAACGATCTTTTAGTTAGCGTACTTGATAGGAAACCTGGGGATTGGAAGCGTTGCTTAGCACAGAGTAGGAGGCTGGATTTAAGCCAAAAGGCAATTACCCCTTGGGCGCGGCCACGATTCTGCCCCTGTGCGGAACATTTATTGAGTGGGCGGGTTCATGACAGCCCCCAGCCGTCATCAGCACACGCCCACCGTGGTGCATGACGGCCGGGGGCAGTCATCAGCATGGAAGGGGTTAAAAAATGGCAGGAGCAGGAAAATTATGCAATGTCCTCGAATACTTGGATGACTATTAATAAAATTAAACTTTAGTATATTACGGGGCGCTAATTGGCGCAGAATGCTATTTTTCAGTAAATGGTTGCTGTATCGTACACCTGCTTCCATCTCTAAAATGTACACTAACTATTCTTCACGTTGTTTTAGATGCTTATTTCACTCTCCAGCCAATTGGACACATGTAATGGTTCATTGTGTTAAGATTGTGAAGTTTTGGAAAGATATTTTTGCTTTTTTTCATTCCCAATTTAATCTTACGACCAATGTTAACGATAAATTAATTTTGTATGGTTTTGATTTTGATCTTATGCTCTCCGATCAGAGAGCTAAAGTATTGTACATTGCTATGGCAGTGGAAAGATTTCTGTTATTACAGCAATGGCGCTCAGATCAGATTCCACCCATGTATGAATGGCTACAGAAGATGAGGAGAGTTAAGACTAGTGATCAAATTTATGCACAGCGGGTAGGGGGGATTAGAAGATTCAATAAGGTCTGGGGGACTTTCTTTGATTGAAATTCAGGAAATATATCTAGGATTTAAGTTTATGGTAATTAAGTGCTGTACTAGGAGGTTTATTTTTGGATGTATTAAACGCCTGTTTCGTTTATATTGTATTTTATGAAATGTTAATTTGAATTGACACTAAAGGACTTCAATAAGGAAAATGCATAGATGGCCACCTAGTGTTGGGCCGGATGTTTGCAGTTGGTTTTTCTTGTAGAAAGTCTTTGGAAGTCACGAGATAGGTGACTCCTCCTTTGGGTGATACTGCGCATGGGCATCGGTTCCATCCCCAGATTGTTTGCAATTAGGGAAGTGATGGAGCTAAGAGATAGTGATGACCATATCTAATGACGATAACACTGGAACAGATGAAGGTAGCCGGGGAGGCGGGTGGGCATGTGCAATTCTGCAGCTCTACATGCTAAGAACAGATGCATACTGGTAAGTAGCATTTTCCGTTCGGGGCATATGAGCTGCAGATTGCACACTATGCATAGATTGTATAGCAGTACCCACGTTAGCGGCAACCACCCGTATCTGTTGCAGTTGTTTGAAATAGTGTTTTAAGTACAGCTTGGCCTACAGTGGCTTGTTGCTTTGTTTGCACATCTACACAATAGTGTTTTGTGAATGTGTGCGTTGTAGACCATGTAGCGGCTTTTCAGATGTCTTCTAAGGGAATGTTCTCTAAGAATGCCATGGAAGCCCCTATTTTCCTTGTAGAATGGGCTTTTGGAGGAATTGTTAGTGTACGCTTAGCATTATGATAACATTTGGATACACTTAACGATCCACCTGGCAATACCAGATTTTGATATTGGGTTGCCTTTATGCGGTGGTGAAAAAGATTTTAAAAAGCTGTTTTGTTTTCCTAAAGCTTTGTGTTCTCTCTATGTAGTACAGTAATGCTCTTTTGACATCTAAGGTGTGCAGAGCTCTTTCTGCTACTGTTTGTGGCTGCGAGAATAAAACTGGCAGTTCCACAGATTGGTTTAGATGGAATGGCGAAATGACTTTTCGAAGGAATTTAGGGTTTGAACGAAGAAAAACCTTATGGTGGTGCATTTGCAGAAAAGGTTCTTGAATGGTAAATGCTTGCATTTCACTAACTCTTCTTAAAGAAGTAATGGCTACTAGGAATGCCACATGTGAGGAATTGCAATTCGCATTTATGTAAAGGTTCAAATGGAGGTCCCATGAGACGTGTGAGCACTATGTTTAAGTTCCACACAGGTGAAGGTGGTATTCTTGGAGGTAATATTCTTTTGAGACCCTCCATGAAAGCTTTAATGGCTGGTACTCTAAAAAGAGACAGATGTTGTATATTTTGTAAGTAAGCTGCATTGGCAGCTAGGTGCAACCTGATAGATGTTTTATAATATGTTTTATAAGTTCTTTGTGCAACTTGACACTACACAGCTAAGCCAATCAAATCAATTAATTAACAATCTTTTAGTTAGCGTACTTGATAGGAAACCTGGGGATTGGAAGCGTTGCTTAGCACAGAGTAGGAGGCTGGATTTAAGCAAAAAGGCAATTACCCCTTGGGCGCGGCCATGATTCTGCCCCTGTGCGGCACATTTATTGAGTGGGCGGGTTCATGACAGCCCCCAGCCGTCATCAGCACACGCCCACCGTGGTGCATGACGGCCAGGGGCAGTCATCAGCATGGAAGGGGTTAAAAAATGGCAGGAGCAGGAAAATTATGCAATGTCCTCGAATACTTGAATGACTATTAATAAAATTAAACTTTAGTATATTACGGGGCGCTAATTGGCGCAGAATGCTATTTTTCAGTAAATGGTTGCTGTATCGTACACCTGCTTCCATCTCTAAAATGTACACCTACTATTCTTCACGTTGTTTTAGATGCTTATTCCACTCTCCAGCCAATTGGACACATGTAATGGTTCATTGTGTTAAGATTGTGAAGTTTTGGAAAGATATTTTTGCTTTTTTTTCATTCCCAATTTAATCTTACGACCAATGTTAACGATAAATTAATTTTGTATGGTTTTGATTTTGATCTTATGCTCTCCGATCAGATAGCTAAAGTATTGTACATTGCTATGGCAGTGGAAAGATCTCTGTTATTACAGCAATGGCGCTCAGATCAGATTCCACCCATGTATGAATGGCTACAGAAGATGAGGAGAGTTAAGACTAGTGATCAAATTTATGCACAGCGGGTAGGGGGATTAGAAGATTCAATAAGGTCTGGGGGACTTTCTTTGATTGAAATTCAGGAAATATATCTAGGATTTAAGTTTATGGTAATTAAGTGCTGTGCTAGGAGGTTTCTTTTTGGATGTATTAAACGCCTGTTTCGTTTATATTGTATTTTATGAAATGTTAATTTGAATTGACACTAAAGGACTTCAATAAGGAAAATGCATAGATGGCCACCTAGTGTTGGGCCGTATGTTTGCAGTTGGTTTTTCTTGTAGAAAGTCTTTGGAAGTCACGAGATAGGGGACTCCTCCTTTGGGTGATACTGCGCATGGGCATCGGCTCCATCCCCAGATTGTTTGCAATTAGGGAAGTGATGGAGCTAAGAGATAGTGATGACCATATCTAATGACGATAACACTGGAACAGATGAAGGTAGCCGGGGAGGCGGGTGGGCATGTGCAATTCTGCAGCTCTACATGCCAAGAACAGATGCATACTGGTAAGTAGCATTTTCCGTTCTAAGCATATGAGCTGCAGATTGCACACTATGCATAGATTGTATAGCAGTACCCACGTTAGCGGCAACCACCCGTATCTGTTGCAGTTGTTTGAAATAGTGTTTTAAGTACAGCTTGGCTTACAGTGGCTTGTTGCTTTGTTTGCACATCTACACAATAGTGTTTTGTGAATGTGTGCGTTGTAGACCATGTAGCTGCTTTTCAGATGTCTTCTAAGGGAATGTTCCCTAAGAATGCCATGGAAGCCCCTATTTTCCTTGTAGAATGGGCTTTTGGAGGAATTGTTAGTGTACGCTTAGCATTATGATAACATATCTGGATACACTTAACGATCCACCTGGCAATACCAGATTTTGATATTGGGTTGCCTTTATGTGGTGGTGAAAAAGATTTAAAAAAAGCTGTTTTGTTTTCCTAAAGCTTTGTGTTCTCTCTATGTAGTACAGTAATGCTCTTTTGACATCTAAGGTGTGCAGAGCTCTTTCTGCTACTGTTTGTGGTTGCGAGAATAAAACTGGCAGTTCCACAGATTGGTTTAGATGGAATGGCGAAATGACTTTTCGAAGGAATTTAGGGTTTGAACGAAGAAAAACCTTATGGTGGTGCATTTGCAGAAAAGGTTCTTGAATGGTAAATGCTTGCATTTCACTAACTCTTCTTAAAGAAGTAATGGCTACTAGGAAAGCCACATGTGAGGAATTGCAATTCGCATTTATGTAAAGGTTCAAATGGAGGTCCCATGAGACGTGTGAGCACTATGTTTAAGTTCCACACAGGTGAAGGTGGTATTCTTGGAGGTAATATTCTTTTGAGACCCTCCATGAAAGCGTTAATGGCTGGTACTCTAAAAAGAGACAGATGTTGTATATTTTGTAAGTAAGCTGCATTGGCAGCTAGGTGCAACCTGATAGATGTGTAGGCTAAATTACACTTTTGAAGGTGTAGTAAATAGCCTATAATGTGTTGGATGGACACATCTAGGGGATTTATGTTGTTGTTTTGACAGTATATTACAAAACGTTTCCACTTAGCAGCATAACATGCTCTAGTGGTGGGACGCCTTGCTTCCTTGATAACATTCATGCACTCTTGAGGGAGTTTAAGATAAGCAAACTCTGTGACTTCAGGAGCCAGATCGCAAGGTTGAGCTGAGCTGGGTCCGGGTGCCTGATCTCTCCATGGTTCTGAGTTAAAAGATGTGGAGATAGGTTTAGTTTTTGATGTGGTACCACAGATAGCTGTAGCAGAGGGGTGTACCATGGTTGTCTGGCCCACGTTGGAGCTACTAGTATAAGCATTAGCGAGTGTTGTTGTATCTTGCGCACTAGTAAAGGAATCATTGGTAGAGGAGGAAAAGCGTACGCCAATAGTCCTGACCAGTTCATCCATATCGCATTGCCTTTGGCCAATGGGTGTGGGTATCTGGCGGCGAAGTGTGGGCATTTTGCGTTGTCGTGGGTGGCGAAGAGGTCTATCTGAGGTTGTCCCCACATTTGAAAGAACGGATGAAGAACTTGTGGAGAAAGTTCCCACTCGTGCATCTGCAGAGTCTGCCGACTTAGCAGAACTGCCATGGTGTTTTGAACTCCTGGGACGTGTTGGGTTATAAGGAAGATGTTCTGGAGGTATAGCCCACCTCCATATCTGCTGAGCTAGTTGAGAAAGCTGCAGAGTGTGTGTCCCTCCTTGTTTGTTTATGTAATACATGGCTGTCATATTGTCTGTGCAGACTAAGACAGTCTTGTTTGCAATTTGTTTTTGGAATGCTTTTAGAGCTAGAAACACAGCTAACAACTCCAGATGATTGATGTGGAGTAGTGTTTGCATTGGTGTCCACTTTCCCTGCGTGGTGTGATGCAGTAGGTGGGCTCCCCAGCCGGAGAGCGATGCGTCTGCTGTTCGTATTATTTGTGGAACTGGCTCTAGGAATAGTCGGCCTTTTGACAGGTTTTTTGTGTTCCACCATTGCAGAGAGTGATGAGTGCGACTGTCTACTAACACTAGGTCTGTTAACTGACCCTGAGCCTGGTTCCATTGACGTGCTATACATTCTTGAAGTGGACGCATTTGCAGTCTTGCGTGAGGTACTATGAATATGCAAGATGCCATCATCCCTATGAGTTACTCGAGCTGGATGCGAGTGTTGTGATTTGAATTTTGTTAGGAGCGTTTGCACACTTGTTATCCTTGCTGGAGAGGGATAAGCTAGTGTTAGTTGAGTATTGATTTTAGCTCCTAGGTACTGTTGTGTGTGCGATGGTAGCAGATGTGACTTGGTGTAATTTACTGTGAAGCCTAAGTTGTGGAGTAACAGTATTGTATTGTGAGTGGCTGTAAGGCTGTGCTTTTATGAGCCAGTCGTCTAGATATGGGAAGACGTGAATGTGCTGTCGTCTTAAGTGTGCTGCTACCACTGCTAGACATTTGGTGAACACTCTTGGCGCTGTTGTTACTCCGAATGGGAGTACTTTGAATTGGTAGTGCTGTCCTTCTAGCACAAATCGTAGATACTTCCTGTGCGCCTGGTGAATTGGGACGTGAAAGTAGGCGTCTTTGAGCTCTAGTGTGACCAGAAAGTCGTTCTGCAACAGGAGTTGAAGGACTTGCTTAAGTGTGACCATATGGAAATAATCTGACTGTATGTAAGCGTTTAGAGGTCTGAGGTCTAGATTAGGTCTCAGAGATCCGTCCTTTTTCGGAATCAAGAAGTATAGGGAATATACTCCTTTGTTCCTTTGATGTTTTGTAACTATTTCTATTGCATTTTTCTGCAGGAGAGAAAGTACTTCTTGTTTGAGCAGCTTTAAATGATTTTGTGACATTGGACGCTGTTTTGGTGGTATGTTTGGGGGGTAGATGTTAGTTCTAGACAGTAACCTGACTGAATTATTTGAAGCACCCACCTATCTGATGTGATGTCTTCCCAGGCTGGTAGGTATTGCTGCATCCTTCCCCCGACAGGAGTGGAATGGGGCGGGGGAAGGGGAGTCATTGGGTAGGGGTGGAGGCAGAGGGGGAGTTGTTGTTCTTGCCTCTGCCTTTGTTGTTGTTACCGCGGTAACCTCCCCTTTGGTAGCCCTTACTGTAGGTAGACTGAGTGGGGGTTTGTATCCTGTGGAAGGTGTGTGATGAGTACCCACTGTTTGCACCTCTATATGTGGAGCGACGAAATGAACGTCTGGGAGCCTGCGACTGCAGGGCTCCCATAGATTTTGCTGTGTCTTTCTTCATTTTTTCGAGGGAGACATCCACCTCGGGTCCAAATAAGTGTTGCTCATCGAATGGTTGATTGAGTATAGCACTTTGGACCTCTGACTTGAAGCCAGATATACGTAGCCAAGCATGCCTGCGCAGCAGGACGCTAGTATTGAGGGCTCTGGAGGCTGTGTCTGCTGCATCTGGTGCACAGCGGATAGATTTGTTAGTGATAATTTTCCCTTCTTGAATTAGCTCACTAGCTCCATCTTTAAATTGATCAGGGAGATGTTGCATTATGTCTTCGAGCTCATCATAATGTGCCCTATCATAGCATGCTAGTAAGGCTTGTGTGTTGGCAATGTGCCACATGTTTGCTGCTTGTAAGGCCGTTCTTTTCCCTGATGCGTCAAGGAGTTTAGATTCCTTGTCTGGTGGGGGGAGCTTTACCTGATGTTTGAGTTAGCTCTCTTACATGTGTTAGATACGACTAGAGAATCTAGGGGAACTGGCCCCTTTATATATGCTGGGTCAGATGGTGCAGCTTTATACTTTTTCTCTACTCTTGGGTTTATGACCAGAGTTCTGACTGGGTCTTTAAAGACCTCAGAGGCATGTTTAACCACGCCTTTGAGCATTGGCAAAATTGCTGAGAAGCTTTGTGCGGTGTCAAATGTGTCTAGCAGGAAGTCCTCCTCTACTGCATCGGAGTGCATGTCTACCCCATGGTATTGTGCTGCTCTAAGCAGTAACTGGTTAAACGGTGTCTTCTGGCGGTGAGGGCCTAGAGGGATATATGTCATCTTGAGGTACATTTGGAACGTCTGGTGTATTATAGTTGTCCCATGGGTCTGGCGAGGCTGGGGGATAATATGGCTCCTCTGGGTTAGCCCCTGTATCTGATATGTCGTCCCCATTATCATCGTGTGTGCTAGATGGTGTAGGGGAGCGAGGTGGTGAAATATGGGTGGAGGGATTGGGTGCAGGAGACGGGGAAGTCACATGCATAGGTGAGGTAGCAATGTCCTTCTTTGGAGCCGGAGCCTCTGATGGTCGTTTCTTTGATAACGTTGTAGGAGAGTAGGGTCTGCTATCCTATGGTCACCCCAAATTTTTGCTTTTTGCTTCACTGGTTTTCGACTTACTGAGGCTGTGGGCCTGCTAATCAGACCCCCAGCCTGCTGTTCTCTCTCTAAATTAAATACATGTGCTATAGGTACATACCACAATTGGAAATGGACTCCTTGTCAGCCCCTGTACCATGCACTATAGGTGCTCAGGGCATAGGTGCCACCAAGGCCAACCAGGGGCTGCAGCATATCTTTTGCCACCCCTGGCTGGTTCTTAAATTGACACTACTGGCTGATCACTCAGCAGGGGCAAGATGGTGTAATCACCTCTTGCTTAGATATAGTATACCTATATCTAAACCTATATCTGGACACATATAAACCTGTGAGCCACTCCTATGGAAGGCCTCATCAATCCTGGAGGCAGAGTGCGTGGTTTAATGTGAGATGGAGCTCTAGCATGAGCTGAGCCTGTCTGCAGCTGTCGGGAACAACTCCCTAAGCTGTTCCGGGATAATGCCATACCATATACTCTCAAGTGCCTTATAATCCTCGCGGTTATATAGCAACTTTGGTTTGGCTTTATCAAAACATGTCGTGTAAGGTGTCATACGATTTGGAATACTATCCCCTCGCCAATTCTGGCGACGGGGATAGCATTCCACCCCTCTAGAGGGAGAAGACATGTTACTTTACTGAAATGCGGTTGATTTTTAAAAGAGCCTCAGATCCACAAAATGGATGCTTCTGCCACAGACACGGGTCTGACCCCCTGTAGCTGACCGAAACTCAGCCAAAGGGGGCCTGGACAAAGGGTTTCCTGTCGCAGGGAGGTGTCACACCACCCCAGACAGGAGATAGTGGATTGTAGCAGGGAGGTTTGAAAGAAACCAGACACTGCTTGGGGCGCACAAGGCTGCCCCTTGCATAATCCGGCCAAACCGGTTCTGGGGCACACCAGCCCCTGTCCCAGCGCGGCCTGGATCAAAGGAAAGGGGTGTACCCACCCCCTTCCTGGGTCCCACCCATAGGAGGGGACCTAGCAGGTAATCCAGCCCCCTAGATTGGTATAAGAATGGGAGCAGTGCCAATGCACTTCAGATTATCCTGATGAAACATAAGAAACGAAACTCTGGACCCTTCGACATCCTACTCAACGTAGAAGACTGAAGAATCTCCCTTGTGGTCAAGGAGTGACCACCCTGTGCAAACAGGCACCATCCAGCACCTCGACGTCTGCTTTGTTGCAGTTCCCGCCGGAACTCGAGCGACAGAGATCGACGAGATCAAGCTTGCCTGCCTTCTTACAGCCCGATCCACAGTCCCTGCAGAGCTGAGACCCATGGAGGCGACCGGAAGCGTGGGGCACGCCATCTTGAAAAGACCACGAGACGCTGACCGTGCAGCCCACGAGTGACCCTCGAAGCTGTACACCGGGGTTTGAGAAGCCCCAACCCTGAGCCACTCTTGCACCGAAGTTCACCCCTCTACACTCGACGAGTGCTGCGTGGGGCCCTTCTCTTCTTTTGGCTCAACGCGTTGGCCCGATCACTTGCCAGCTGGCTTGTGGCCCCTGTTCCGACGAAAACCGAAATACGACTTGTGATTCTGGTTGCTCCAGATTTGCACCCGCTCCCCTGAAAAGGAGTACCCACTCTGACCCTCCTGGGCCGAGTGAGAAGCAATCTTCCAGTTCCGCGTGGATTGCTCCTGCCAAGTGTTGTTTGCTCCAATCTTGAAGCCGACAGCGCCGACGGTGAGAGCCGACGTGGGACAGATCGTGACCCGCTCCTGGACGTCGCAGATGCCCCAGAGCCCACGTGGCAGCGGAGAGAAGCTCCTCGACAACCACCTGATTGCGCCCGACATTGCCTGGTTCCGTCCTGGTTCCACCCTGGTCACTGCTGAGTGACCCAGACTCTGTCCCCTCTGCTTTCAGGTACTTTTCGATTCTGATGCACCCTTGGATCACACCGGACACTTCTCCTTCACATCGCCTGCAGCCTCTTCAGCTTCAAGCACCCAGAACCTGCACGACGAAACCCGACGACACTTCGACCCTATGCACCCGCTTCCTGTGGGTGAGGTAACATTGCAACGCCGGTGTTCCCACACTGGTACACACCTCTAGGGTCTGTGTCTAAAGTTTTGTCCTTCTAGGTTCAGCGGAAGTGTCCTAAAACTCTATTTGTGTAACTTTTACGCACCATTGACTTAACATTGGTGCATGCGTGTGCTTTAAGCACTGCACCCGAATCCCGCGGGCTTTTCCCGACTTCAGCATTGCTTGTCCCGACTGCTTCCAGCGATTCCCTAGGCCCTGGGCCTAAACACTGATCGATTGGTATCTCTTATACCACTTTTTTAGTATATGGTCTGAGTGGCCCCCCGCCCTCATCCATAATTGTGCAACTTTGTATGTTATACTGTGCTTTTGATTTAACGCTTGTGCCCCTTTGTTCATAAAGAATACTGGGGATTGTTTTTAGTAATAAATACATATATTTTTATAATATATACTTGTGTGGTGTCCTTTCATTTGATATTACAGGACTGTGATTGGTAAAACAGCTCGCTTAACACGACCTCTTGAGTTAAGCCTTCAAGGCTGCTTAGTCTATGCTACCATTAAGATAGCGTGTCTACAAGGTTGACTTACAACCAGACACCATAAGGGATAGCTTGGACTGAAACAAGGTGGTTCCCGAATTGGAAACATCATATATCAGGCCAACTTCTCACAAACGTCAATCGACCAGTCTTAGGATCTTTTATGAGAGTCTTTTGCCTTGGGTCTGGAGTAAACAAGACTCTTTCAGGAGTGTGACCTTTCGGCGTGGAAGCTTGTTTTGGCGCCTTAACTGCTTCTTTCGACCTCTTATCTTTAATGGGGGAAGCCAGGGTCTTTTTCGATTCCGAAGTCTTTTTCGGTTCCGAGGGTTTTTTCGAGTGCGATACTTTTTTCGGCTCCGATGTGTGCTTCGGATCCGGTGCGTTCCTGGGGCCGGAAGCTTTGTGTGGCTCCGAAGTGGTTTTGGGTGCCGAGGGAACTGAGTGTTTCAGCTCCGATGGCTTCGGTGCGGTACTGGATGGTTTCTTCGGTGCCAGTGAGTGTGGGCTGGCACCGAGTGGGAGTCGACTCGAGCCTGAGTCGCCCGAAGGCTTTATTGACTTCTTGGCCGCGCCCGAAGGTGGGGCCGTCGAAGTAGTGTCTCGGTGTGCACCAGAGACCGAGGGCGAGGGTGTGACCGTAGCCTTTTTAGTGTGTGTTGAGGGAGGGTCGGGGTCGATGGTCTTACTTACGACCCACTGCGCTGGGGTCACGTCCTCGACATCAGAATCTTCTGCCTCTGAGTTGCTGTCGACGTCGTGCTGTTCTGGGACGTCGACGCCTTCTTGGAAGATGTCGTCCGGAACAGATGCTGAAGATCTTTGAGCCATTGTTCTTCTGGCTCTCCGTTCCCGGATAGTCTTTTTGGAGCGGAAGGAGGCACAAGCTGAACAGTCCTTGGCCTCGTGCTCCAGAGAGAGGCAGAGGTTACAGACCTCGTGGGGGTCGGTGTGGGGAAAGTTCGACCCACATCGAGGACACTTTTTAAATGGCGTCCTTTCCATTAGCTGGAGTCGAGGCCTAGTTGGGCTCGAAGGCCGTTGTCGACGACCGGAATGGACGTTCTTGGTCTTGAAGAGTAGTGTCGACTGGAAAACGCTTTCGAGAGTAGTTTCTTGAAGCCGGTGAGGATTGAGCGCCGATGGTAAACGGTTCCAACAAGGAGCGCTGGAACCGAGCCCGGTGGTGGAAAAAAACAATCTGGGAATGGAGCCGATGCCCATGCGCAGTATCACCCAAAGGAGGAGTCACCTATCTCGTGACTTCTAAAGACTTTCTACAAGAAAAACAAACTGCAAACATCCGGTCCCAACACTAGGTGGCCATCTATGCATAGTGTGCAATCTGCAGCTCATATGCCTCAAACAAAAGGTTTAATAAAAATTTTTTTTAAAAACATACCTTAAAACATGAAGAAGCAGGAGTACTTTTATTTTAGAAACATTCACAATGTGAAGTACGAGAAAGCATGGATAATAAGTTAATTTAAACTAAAAAGCAAATTACCTGTATTCCTTGAACATTGGAAAGGTAATCTAACTGTTCGGAGGGTCTCGCCAGTGGGCTATGTGGAACATAACCTAAAGTGTTGTTCTTCAAAATGCTCTCTGCAGTTGGGGACATGCCGCCATATAACAATTCTCTTGCAATCATTGCTGTTACTGTTGCCTTGGCAGGATTAGGGGCTACCCTATTAAATTCTTTGGTGTGATGTCCTTGATTGGCTCCTACTGCTTGTGCGACTTCAGGTACCATGGGAAGTATTCCAGCAGGAAGTTGCTGATGGCTGAGGTAAGGCATCCTAAACTCATCATCTTTATTACCTTGATAAAAAAAAAAAGATATTGCATATTAAATGCGCGTCACTGTTAAACATGCATATTTCAAGAAGGTCTGAAGCAATATTTTTTTAATCTATAAACGCACAGGAGCTACACAAAAGTAAGAAAGAATGTCATAACATTAAACCCAAGTAAGTTATGGCATAGCAAATGTATGATGGAGCAGAGAGTAACCTCAACTGGGATATTCCCAAGCAAAGGAAACTTAAATATTGTTATTCCATCAGAAAACAATTTGATTGTGTACTGAGATAGTCGCAATCGAAAGCATTCCTTTTACGGGGGTTCCTTAGACTATACTAGATAGCTTGTTTGATAGAGGATTTCACAGACTATTCATGGAAATTATGGAACAAAAACAGTTCAGACTTTTTTTTCTTTTTTTAAGTATGCCAGCTGCATTGGCCATTCTTTGAGAATTTGTAGAAGTGTGGCAGAAACTGATCCTCCCTGGAGGCAGGTTTTTTTTTTTTAATAGCACACATTTTTGTTATATATAATGAACTGCAACACCTCTGGAAGTAGCATTTCCCATGCTTTTGTACATAGTGAATTTATGTTACTGCAAACTCCACAGAAAACCACACTGCATGGAAAAAGTCTCCTTTGGTCGGAAGTCTTTCTTTTTTTCCAGAGTTGTGCTTGAGTGGGGCCATCAACACCACACTCCAGCCTCCCTCGTCTAGTTCCATACATTCTACTCTCAACTTATTTGAACCAAGACACACTTTTTATTACAGCAAACATTCACCACCCACCTACCTTTAATTGACATAAGATGGGGGTTATTTCTTGATATAACTATAAGCATTGTGTGGTAGCGTACTATTTTTTGCAGACTGCACATTTTTCCTTAAAAATGTCACAATTTGCACAGAAATGCAGTTTTATACATAAAATTATACTGTACACACATGATAATGCGTGAAAATCGGTTTGAGGTGAATTTTTATTATTTGAGCATCACCATGTAAAGTGTCTTTATTTGCTCTGACCCTATTAAAATTCTTCGTTTTTATCACACTTCGGAATTGTAACTGCTGAATGTGTACAGCTAACTCAGACATTTACATTTTGTTGTGTGTTAGAAAAAAAAAAGACATCCCACAGCCTTTCATTTAGTTTCACACTTCATGTACTGCAGCCGGAATGTCACATAATTCACTTTGCTTTTTGACTACAAACAGAGAGGTTTTTAAACATCAATCACATGTTAAAAAAAAAAGCAGAAGACAGCCTGACATTTGACCTACATAATCTAAAGGCATCTGTATTTACTGCTTGAACGTAGGTCATCCACTAAAAAGCAGCACCTGACACATGGGTTTATGGGTTCTGGATTAGCATGTTTTGGAACACCCTCCCCCTTTCCCTTCGAGGAACCACCGATCATCTTTCCTTCAGAAAAGCCCTGAAAACCCACTTGTTTGCCACATCCCGCTAATCTGCCCGAGCCTGTGCTAAGCTAGCTTTAGTCATAAGCGCTACGAGGCCTCCGGGTAGATGGCGCTATACAAGTGCAATTTCAATTCAATTCATGCTGCTCGCCGGAAGAGGGCTTCAACACCCCATCAAGGGTAGCAAGCACTGTAAAAATGCAAACATTTTTCCCTCTTCTATCCCTCCAATATCCTTCTCAAACCAAATAACTGACGAACATATCCACCACTCAAATTACTTTAGTTTTTCACTATACTAATTCACCACTAATCCTTTATGGGTTCCGGAGTAGCGTGCTGCTCGCCGAAAAAGCACTTCGACACCTCATATGGGGTAATAAGTGCTATATAAATGCAATTACAATACATTAGTGGGTCACAGCGCAGAGTTTGGGATACACTGCCCTACTATATGCTAACCAAAGGCCTGTAAGTTGAAGTTTCTCTAGGTGACTGCAGCACTAGTTGTACCACCATGTGTACGACAAAGTAAAACATGCCTCCCAGACTAGTAGAGCAGTTTAAACTGCTAACTCGACTTTTGTCATTTAAGATAAGGGCAAATATATTTTATTATATATATATATATATATATATATATATATATATATATACACATACATATATATATATATATACATACATATACATACATACACACACTCCCTCCCCTCCCCCCCAATACAAAATGCGCTCTCTGCTGTGCCGACATTCGGGCGGAATATTGCCCTCATTCAAATTAATTAAAGGAAAAATATGCCACACTCTAAAGTATTGTGGGATATGTAGTCACTTCAAAGCATGAGTGCACTCAATTTTACACTTGTTAATTATTTACAATCTTGTTATGACTTCAATGAATTTAAACAGTGATGATGCTGAATGTGTCAAAACTCCTATACCACAATGCAATCAACGTTTTATTATTAATGCTAAATGCATTAGTCTTATCGTAAGAGTATACCACCTAATTCTAGGCTCAGTGCCCTATGTGCAAAGACTATTCATTTTACTCATTCATCTGTATCAGTGTGTTCATAGTGTGGCATATAAATACCAATATTAATCATAGGCTGAGTGGCCATTATTTTGATGAAACAAAAACCTTCTGGATGTGTTCTATACCATTTGATGACAAGTGTTTTTGAAGCTGGTTATATATCAATAATTGTTATTTCTGAATTTATATCTATCTTCTTTGTTCGGCAGTCGACTTTCCTATACATTCACAAAAAGAATGTGCAGTTATTGCATTATCCATGGGTTGAGTCAATTCAATTATAAATGTACATGCAACTCTTCATCTCGATTTAGACCATGTAGTTTTGTTCTGAATCGTATAATCAAACGAGATTCTAGGCTTCTGAGTTTAAGTGTTCTGTCACCACCCTCTTTCATGCCTTTGTACACAGGCTATGCAGTAGTATGTCACTGTTTGCCAATTATACCCTTCATGGGTTTCTAGATGTTTAGCCATTGGCGTAGTTGGTATTTTTGTTTTGTACAGCTCAAATGTGTTTCAGTATCCTTTTCGTTAATGGACATATTTTGCTGCCAATGTATTTTAGGCCACATTTACATTCGATCATATATACCTGATAGCTTGTGTCACATGTGAATTAATCATTGATGGTGAAGGTTTTCCCCATAAAATCCACAATTTCTCAGATTTTTCTGCCAATGCTGCATGCCTTATATTTGTCACATTTGGTGAAGCCCTTTCAATGTTTAATAAACTAGGACTCGGTTCTTGACCTCTCAGTGACTGTTGACTAGTTTTTCTTTGAGTGAAGGAGTATTCCGATAAGAGACATCTGGTCTATCCCCGAGAGTTTCCTCAATGTCTGGGTATTTTGTTTAATATATCCCAATATTTATTCATAATTTTGATGATTTGGTTATTTTCTTTACTATAACTCAAAATCATTCTTATTTTTTGATCTTCCTTTTCTGGTTGTGCGACAACCTTTTTGACAATATTCATTAGAGTTCGCGTACGTGGAGTATCCTTTTTAGGTCTCGCACCTGCGATTGCAGGGGCAAAGCCCCTGCTGTCGCAAAGCGAGCCTATTGCGATCGTTTCAGCTTTCAAGGACTAACAAGACTTGGAGACAAGAGACTGGCACGCGCACGCAGCCTGCCGGAATCAGATCAGGTCGCACGCGTGAACACGCGCTCCGATTCCGGCAGGCTGTTCACACACACAAAATGTATATCGACGCGCACACACAAACAGACAGGTACACACACATACAGATACCCCCCCCACCCCGCTGCCGCCGCACACACACATACAGAGACCCCCGCTGCCGCACACATACACACACACAAGCGCACCCCCCTCCCCCTACAACTAAGCCCCACTTACCGCCATTCCGGACTTCTGCAGCCTCCGCGGGGCTCTCCCTCGGGCATGGCAGCCCCGCTCTCAGGCACTCCGTGGGAGCGTGCGCGGGCTTCCGAAGACGGAAGTCCGGCCCCACGGAAGGTTTCGGTTTCCTGACTACACTTGATTGAAATGTTGGCCCAACAAGGATCCTGTAAGGATGTGCGAGGCTCGCGCATTGCCATGACAGCCCGCCCGCCGCCTGGGTGTGCGTGACAGTGCGTGCGGCAGGCGGGCCGGCCCTCCTCATCTGTGCAATGGGCGCTTGATTACTCTGCGGGCACAGAGAGGAAGGAGAGCCCTCCCCCTGCTCGCCTTCTCTTTTCAATGCAACTTTCTGTTTTCCCAGGCAGGGGGCTGCTGCTCGCTATCTCCCCCTCTACAGATGTGATCCCGGAACCGGGACGGGGGCCGGGTGGGGGCGGGCTGCAACAGTGAAGAGCGCAGGAGTCTGTAGACCCGGCCGGCGGGGGCAGCGAAGGGACCCCGGCCAGAGGCAGCCGGGCTGTGCTGGGATCGGCCTGCCAGGAGCAGCGCTCCCTCCTCCGCAAGATCCGAGCCCTTTGCACCCGGCGAGACCTGCTGCTTTTTGGGTCCTGGAATTTCTCCCCAAAAAGCTGCCCCCACCTTCCACTGTCTCCAAAAAGGATTCCGCCTACATCGGCTGATCTCACGGGATCAACTCAGCAGAGGCGATCGCAGCCTAGATCTTCTGGTCTCTGCCGGGAGCAGATCACCGCTCGCGTGCCCCCTTCCTCTGCTAAGAGGATCTGTCTGGATCCGCTGATGAATCCCCGCCGCGTCAGAGCCGGTCTGCTGGTAGGATCTCCGTGATCGGGTGTTCCCTTCCCGGGATCTGCTGCTCTCCCCTGGTTGGACCGGCTGTACTCTTTCCGGATCTGATCTGAGCGTCAAGTCTGTGTGGTGCAGGTGAAGTCGGGGACGTATGAGCTGTGTGAATAATAACTGTCAGCCCCGTGCCTGAGGTGCATCATCAGAGCTGTGTGAATAATAACAGCTTTGAGCCCCGTGCTGAGGTGCATCATCAGAGCTGTGTGAATAATAACTGCGTCAGCCCCGTGCCTGAGGTGCATCAGAGCTGTGTGAATAAAAACAGCTGTGAGCCCCGTGCCTGAGGTGCATCATCAGAGCTGTGTGAATAATAACTGCCGGCAGCCCCGTGCTGAGGTGCATCATCAGAGCTGTGTGAATAATAACTGCGTCAGCCCCGTGCTGAGGTGCATCATTAGAGCTGTGTGAATAATAACTGCGTCAGCCCCATGCTGAGGTGCATCATCAGAGCTGTGTGAATAATAACTGCGTCAGCCCCGTGCGTGAGGTGCATAATCGAGCTGTGTGAATAATAACAGCTGTGAGCCCGTGGCTGAGGTGCATCATCAGAGCTGTGTGAATAATAACAGCTGTGAGCCCGTGCCTGAGGTGCATCATCAGAGCTGTGTGAGTAATAACTGCGTCAGCCCCGTGCGTGAGGTGCATCATCTGAGCTGAGTGAATAATGACAGCTGTGAGCAACAGCATACTCTTGCACACACTCTCACTGCTCACCAATTCAAAGTTTGCAAAAAAAATTTATGCAACGCATTGTCATACACAATGCCAATAACTCAAACTTTAATGCTGCGAGACCTATTGCATTGTAAATGCTTGTTGTTTCTTGGTTTTAAGTCGCATATGGACAAAAGTACATATCCCACAATGCTTCATCATTGGTTAAGTGGGCATGTCTGTATAACTAGTAAAATTAAAGAAGGACTCACCTAACTGTGATGAAGACTTTCTAGTTGAAACAGGTTGGTGTTGTAATTAAAAAGCTTTCAATAGCAAACTCCTGGAGTGCAGCATATTTTTCCTTTGATATATATCGAATAGTTTCTTACCTGTCGGTGTAGTTTTGCAGCTTGAAGATCTTTCTGGATTCACTATGCTGTGCATATTCCGCAATCTGGTGGTTGGGTTCGGAATCGTAGTTTTTTTTTTCTCTCGTTTTTTTTTTCTGTAGGCCAGGTAGGCGTCGACGTCCCACCATTTGGTGTACCTTCGGTGACGTCGGCATGCTTCCGGCGGAAGCTCCCACCCTTGGGTGCCATCTTCGGATTCTTTTTTCTGTCTGTTTTTTCTGTGTCTGTAGTGAATCCATGGCTATGTTTGTTAATCCTTTTTTTTTTTCCAACGTAATTCTTTCACGTATCTTGTAAGCTTCAACTTGCTTTCTTTTCCAAGTGTTTCCACCTTCTTCTCCAGCCTCATCTCTCTGGCGGAGGTGGGTGGGTTCGCTAGTGAATCCAGAAAGATCTTCAAGCTGCAAAACTACACCGACAGGTAAGAAACTATTCGTTTTGCAGCGTGAATCTTTCTGGATTCACTATGCTGTGCATAGATTTTGTAGCGGTTTTCGTTACTTTTGTGGCGGTTGGGTGGAAGATGAGCGTTGGTTGTTGAATATATGTTGAAGCACCTTTTGTCCTACTTGTGCTTCTTTGTTCATTTGTACATCCACGCAATAGTGCTTAGTGAACGTGTGCACTGAAGCCCATGTTGCCGCCAGGCATAGGTCTTGAATTGGTGTGTTGGCCAGGAAGGCAATTGTTGCTCCTTTCTTCCTGGTCGAGTGGGCCTGTGCCCCTCCTGTTAGCTCCTGGCCCGCTTGCTTGTGGCAGAACTGTATTGTCTGTGCGATCCATCGAGCTATGGTGTTTTTAGCCACTGGTTTACCCATGTAACTGTTTGTGAAGGATACGAAGAACTGTTTTGTCTTCCTGTGTCCTTTCGTCCTTTCAATGTAGTGCATCACTGCCCTTCTTGCGTCTAGAGTGTGGAGCGCCCTCTCAGCGCTTGTCGTGGGGTTTTGGAAGAAGCTAGGAATCTGAATACTCTTGATTCATGTGGAACCTTGACACCACCTTTGGCATGAAGTGCGGGTCTGTTCTCATCATGACCATGTCACTGTGTATCTGGATGTAGGGTTCCTGCAGTGTTAGTGCCTGCAGTTCGCTCACCCTTCGTAGCGAGGTGATTGCTACCAGAAAGGCCGCTTTCATTGTCAGCATTTGCAGTGATGCTTTGTGGATGGGTTCGAAAGGTGCTTTCATGAGCTCCGTCAGTACCACATTCAGGTTCCAAGCCGGTGGCGGCATTCTTTTTGGTGGCGCTATTCTTTTAGCCCCTTCCAGGAATCTTTTTACGACGTGATATGTAAAGAAGCTTCTCCCTGTTTCTCCTCTTGTGTATGCCACAATCGCTGCCAGGTGTACCCTCAGCGAGGATGAGCTTAGCTTAGCTTTTATTAGGTGCGTGAGGTACCTTAGCACCGTAGATTCCCTGGTCAGTTTTCTATGGAGTTTTTTCTTGCAGCACCATTGAGTGAATCTTTTCCATTTTTCCCTATAGCAAATGCGTGTGCTGGGCCTTCTTGCCTCTCGCAGCACCCGCAGGGTGCTCTCTGGTAGTTTTAGATGTGCGAACTCCAAGTCCTCAGGAGCCAAGCTGAGAGGCTGAGGCTCTCCGGCTCTGGGTGTAGAACTTCTCAGTTTTCCATGGAGAGTAGGTCTCTTCTTTTCGAGAACTTGTGGGGGGGGCCCTTCGCCATCTCCATTATCTGTGAGTACCAGGTCTGCCTGGCCCATTGCGGTGCCACCAGGATGAGCGTCATGTTGCTCGTCATGCATTTGTTGAGAACCCTGGGGATCAGTGGTATCGGGGGAAAAGCGTAGGCAAATGTTTTTGACCAGCTTATCCATAGGGCATTCCCCTGTGATAGTGCCTCTGGTTGCCTGGATGCAAAGTATTGGCATTTTGTATTCCGGCGTGTTGCAAACAGGTCTATTGTTGGAGTGCCCCATCTCCTGAATAGTCTCTCTGTTTCCTGTGTATTGAGTTCCCACTCGTGGGATGCTGAAGTCTGCCTGCTGAGCCAATCCGCTTCTACATTGTCCTTCCCTGGCAGATGTATGGCTAGCAGGTCTATTTTGAGTGGTATTGCCCATCTCCAGATTTCCTGTGCCAAGCTTGACAGAGGGAATGATTGAGCTCCCCCCTGTTTGTTGATGTAAAACATTGTTGTGGTGTTGTCTGTTTGTATCAGCACCTTCTGGCTGTACAGGTGTTTCTGAAAGGCCTTGAGGGCAAGCAACACTGTTTTCAGCTCCAGGTAATTGATGTGTCTGACCGCATCTGTAGGGCTCCACAGACCCCTCACTCTGAGCCTGTTCATGTGTGCGCCCCATCCCTTCTGGTATGCGTCTGTGGTGATGGTCTCTGTTGGGTCCGGTGGTGTTAGAGGTTTCCCTACTGTTATCCTTTCTTTGGTCCACCACTTTATTTCCTCCTGCACCCTGTGCGTTACAACCACTAGATCCTCCCAACTTCCTGTAGCTTGTGACCATTGCTGTTGCAGCCACTCTTGGAGTGGTCTCATCTGTAGGCGTACATTGGGGACCAGGTGTATGCATGACACCATCATTCCCAAGATCTTGCTCACTGTCCTCACTGTCAGAGCTCGCCCCTTCTGGTAGTGACGTTTCTCCCTCAGTAGGCTGAGTGTTCTCTTTTCGCTGGGTAACACCCTGCATTGGACGGTGTCGATTTGAGCTCCCAGGAAGAATTTCACCTGCTCCGGTTCCATTGAGCATTTTCCCCAGTGTATGGAGAATCCCAGGTCTGTTAGCGTTCTTGTGACCTGCTCTGCGTGGTCCTTGCATGTCCTGCAAGAGCTTGCCTTTATGAGCCAGTCGTCAAGGTAGGGGTACACGTGTATCCCCTTCCTTCGCAGATGTGCGGCCACTGCTGCGAGGCATTTGGTGAACACCCTTGGTGCGGACTTTAGACCGAATGCCAGGGTTGTGAATTGGTAGTGATCCTTGTTTACTGTGAATCTTAGTATGTGCTTGTGCTGCCTGTTCATGGGGATGTTCAGGTACGCATCTCTGAGGTCTATGGTGGGCAAGAAGTCCCCGGCCTTTATCTGCGGGATGACCTTTTGTAGGGACGTCATCTTGAATTTTTGGGTCTTTACATATTTGTTTAGGAACCGTAGGTCCAGGATGGGTCTTAGGCTTTCGTCCACTTTTGGCACCAGGAAGTAGCTGGAGTACACTCCCCTGTTCCGTTCTTTGAATGGGACCGGTTCGATGGCCTCTTTGAGGAGGAGTTCTTGAGCTTCTTCTTGGAGCAATTGCAGCTCTCTTCCCGAGTGCTCTCTTTTCTTTGGCTTTCTGCTTGGTGGTCTTTTTTCCAACTCTATGCAGTATCCGAACTGCATGATGTTGAGTATCCACTTGTCTGTGGTTATTTTTCTCCACTCCTGGAGAAAAAATCTCAGCCTGCCTCCTACTGGTGTTACATGTTCCTTTGTGTCTTGTCCGTGTAGCCCTCTCCTCCTTGTTTTTCCGTGCTCCTCCCCCGGAGGGTTCGAGTGGGTGAGCACCTTTTCCCGTGTGCAGTCACTTAGAGGGGGGTTGTTCACCGCCTCTCCTTCTCTGGCCCGTCCGTTTCCTCTTGATCGAAAGGACTGGCCCCTGTTCTGATAGTTCCAGTTTTGCCTCTGCTGGCCCTGGTGACTTTGGTTGTCACTCTGTTGCCCCTGGTGGAACGTCTGGTGTGATTGTCCTTGCTGGTTTCCACCCCTGCCGTTCGGCCTCTGTGTAGGAGTGCCCCTTCTCATCCCCCTGAATTGCAGGGCCCCCATAGACCATGCCGTCTCGTTGTCCTTCAGTTGGGTGAGCTTCTCATCAACTGGGGCTCCGAACAGTGTCTCACCATTGAATGGTGTGTTCAGGATGTTGTTCTGAACCTCAGTTTTGAAGCCTGAGATCCTGAGCCAGGCTTGCTTTCTCTCTGTGATGCCTATAGCCATCAGTCTGCTGGATGTTTCT
Organism: Lissotriton helveticus; assembly: GCF_964261635.1. Lineage (NCBI taxonomy): Eukaryota > Metazoa > Chordata > Amphibia > Caudata > Salamandridae > Lissotriton > Lissotriton helveticus. The sequence continues at coordinate 164,903,889 of NC_136068.1, forward strand.
GCCCCATTCAAGGCTGTCTTCAGGCACGAGTTAGCAATGCTTTCCCCCTCTTCCACAAGGTGCGATGCCCTCTCACGGTATTGCTCCGGGAGGTGCTTGAGCAATTGGCCCATCTCATCCCAATGCTGGTATTGATGTCTATTCAGGAGGGCATTGGAGTTAGCCATCCGCCAGTGCATTGCGGCGTTCCTCTCTATTTTCCTGCCCGTTAGGTCCATCCTCCTGCTTTCCTTGTCAGGTGGAGGCCCAGATGTTGTTGGGACGTTGGCCCTTCTGGCCGTTGCAGCGATTATTGAATCTGCTGTGACGGACCCCTTGATGTAAGCCGGGTCCTGGGAGGAGAATTTGTATTTCTTCTCCGTCCTCGGCGTTACTGATCTGCATGTAGCCGGCTCTTTGAAAGCTTCCTTCCCCTGGTCAGTGATATTCTTGAGCATGGGCAAGAATTGGCTTCTTGTCTGCGTGGGGAGCAATGTTTCTAGCAGGAAATCTGCTTTTGGCTTCTCCTCTTCCAGCTTAACCCCATAAGCTGCTGCTGGCCTCCTGACAACCTCATTGTATGCCCCAATGTCATCGGGCGGCGAAGGCCTCGAGGGGTATGTCTCCACAGCCTCCTCCGGGTTTTCGGCATCGATGTCCTGCCATTCCTGGTCTTGGGCCGTCGATGATCCTGAGCCGTAGCTTGACTGCTGCTCCCCATAATCCCCTTCTGTGTAATAGAGGTCCTCTTCCTCTTCGTGCTCCGCGGGCTCCGGAGTTTTTGGCGCCTCCTCGACGTCGAACTCATGGTGCTCCTGCACCTCAGCGACGGCCGTTGCTGGCTTCGAGGGGATCTTGTAACTTCTCATCCTTTCCTCGAAGTCTTTCTTTCTCTGAAGGATGTTCTCCATCTCGGCCTCGAGCCTTCTTTTCTTTCTCTGCATCTCTGCGGCCTGCTCGTCGTCGAGCGTTTCGGCTGCTCTCTTAGACGGCGTCAACGACGTCGAAGCTTTCTTCGGCTCCTTTTCCTTCGAAGTTGAAGACCCTTTTTCGGGGGCTTGCTTCGACGACCTTTGCTTTTCGCCTGTCTTCGGCCTCTCGAAGGATCCGCTGGGCTCTCTTTCGGAGGATGCAGCTTCGGTCGTCGAAGTTTTCGGCGCCGGTGCTCCTTTCGAGGCTCTGGGCTCTGACTTTCGAAAGTCTGCCTCTGGCTTTCGAGGCCCTGTGGGTGTTTTCGGAGTCGTAGACTCTCCAACCTTGTCAGGCGTTTTCTTAACGGTCTCTGCGACGGTGAAGTCATCTGGACCCTCAGCGATGTTATCCTCGTCGTCGGTGGAGAGGCCCGGTTCGTAAAGCGTCGGGGTCTGGCCCTTGCCCTGCATCGTGTGGTGAGCTGTCCTCTGTCTCTCTCGAACTCGGAGTGTCTCCGGCTTGAAGACGGAGCAGGCGTTGCAGTCTCTGCTCTCGTAGTCGATTGGCAGGCAGAGGTTGCAGACCGGGTGCTGGTCCTTCTGCGCGAACTTGTGGTGGCAGTTTTTGCAGAATTTAAAGGGTGTCTTGTACATCCCTGCGCTCAGGGGGCCCCCTGTGTGCGCATTCCTCCAAGGACGTCGAAGATCTCGAAGTTCTTCCCTTTCTTTGTCGTCTCTTCTCTGATGGTCTTCTTCTCCCAATCTTCTCAGGTCTTTACCGTCGAAGAGTTGTTGTATTTCCTCCTTTTCTCCTCCAAAACTTCTGGAGCTTCACGCGACGATCCAGACCCAACGGCGGAAAAAAGAATCTGAAGATGGCGCCCAAGGGTGGGAGCTTCCGCCGGAAGCATGCCGCGTCACCGAAGGTACACCAAATGGTGGGACGTCGACGCCCACCTGGGCTACAGAAAAAAAACTTCAAAAAAGAGCAAAAAAGAGCAAAAAAGACTACGATTCCGGACCCAACCACCAGATTGCGGAATATGCACAGCATAGTGAATCCAGAAAGATTTACGCTGCAAAAATATATATATCCAGCTGTTCCTGTCGACAACTGCCACTATCGGGGGCCACAGAGCCAGGGGAATGGCATGGGGTTCTTCACACACATGCCACCTCCCGAGCCGGGCCACCCTGCATGCAACCACGCCCTGATGTTAAGCTGGGAGCTGCATTGTACATCCATATTACTGCCACCCAGCTCGGGGTGCCCCTTGCAGGAATATTTCATTTGGCCCTTCGCTGAACTGTGACATGGGCCCCTCTGGCCATCCCCTCCACTTTAGAACTGTAGTCTTAATTATCCCATCAGTGTATAGCTGCACCAGATACTGCAGTGCTGCGAAGAGGGGTGCAGCCCTCTAACCACAACCACTGAAGGAGGCCAGGGCACTGGGCCTACACTGAAGGGGCGCTTCTCTGTTGCGCTGTACATTGGCCTTTGACCGCTATGCCATACAACATGTCTGCAGACTGATTGCCTCATAGGATGCTTTGCTCATCTGCCAGATCCACCCTGGACCCACATTGTTCGCCTGCGCTCAAGACGAAGCGACCTTGGACTTATTACTATTGATCTCTCATCCCTCTGTCACAGAACACAACCCTGGGACACTCTACCAACAGCAAACAGAAGGCAAACTTGTCCCTGTGATCACTGTGGTATTTAGCAGGGATCACCCTTTCTCCCCCCCCCGGTCTGCCATGGTAGAACACACTATACCCCCTAAACCGTTAATGAGCCTGTTGGGATAGGTCAAGCCACTCAAGAGAAGTATACGACGATTCTCTGCCATTGCCATGTTGATCGCCAAGCGACTGGTTTCAATATATTGGGGGAGTGCAAACTCTGCTTCGTGACCTCACCTATTGCGATACTATGAGCGACATATATGCCACACTTTTACCCACCACCTCACATTCATGTGATATTGAGCAACCTTTTAGAAACTATTTGCAAGCCCACTCCACAGCTAATGAATGCTGCAGGAACTACTCCTAATCGGGAATCAGGGATTCTGGAATCACCCCTATATTGAGTAATATGTAAGAGCTGTACCCATAATGGTATTAAGATGAAAGACCGGATCATTGCTGTACTGTGAATATTATTTGGAATTCTTTTGTAAATTGCTCCTCTGTATTAGGTTTTTTATTATTTTTTGTTTGTTGTACAAGTTACTTACCTTCGGTAACGGTGTATCTGGCAGAGACGATTCTAGCCGCAGATTCCTTAACATAGAATTATCCCCAGGCGTGAGACTGGATCCAGATTATTTTTTTTGCGCGGCGGGGGGGACGGCATTATGCGGCTCCGCCCTGACGTTGTTCGCGTACGTGACGTCAGCGAGGTCAGATAAGTCCCACCCCGTCGCGCCTACGTCAGTTTTCTTAAGAGAACTTTTCCGCACCAAAACGCGGAGCCATCAGAGAAAACTGTGACATTGTGGGAACAGTATAGGAGCAGTGTGCAAAAGAGCAGAAATATAGGAAAGGAATGATGACGAACACCATAAGGGCAGTGCCAGACACTGCAGCCCTAAGGGCAGGGAAAAGAATAAAGAACAGAGCACCGCCCTGATCGGCAACCCTGGCAGTTCGGAAATAGCCCCCCCTAGAGACAAGGAACATATGAAAAAAATGTCATGATAACATGTAGCAGGACTACAACTCCAATCAATAACACTGAAGGGGAACCAGTCCGGGACAAACAAGGAACGACAAACCCCAGAACAGCCCCAGCACAGAATGTGACATCCCCCATAAGGAACAAAGGCAGAGGCCTGGCCAAAAGACCCCAACCCAGAGGGCAGCAGAGAAGCATAGGGGCCAGCACCCCTAGCACTGAAAGGGGAAGAGGGAAGGGGTTGAAGGTAGCCCCAACCTGGAGCAACCAGAGCGTAGGGACACAGAAGCACCTATAACCTATCCTCCCAAGACCGAAAGGGAGGAACCGGAACAAATAACAGGACAACATTCTGCCAAAAAGGAGCGAAAGAATGCACTCAAAGGACATAGCCACCCACAGGGAGGCGAGTGCAGAAGACCAAGCCAAAGGTCCTCGCAGAACGGGGAGGAAGGGCAGGTCGTGAAGGAATCTGCGGCTAGAATTGTCTCTACCAGATACACCGTTACCGAAGGTAAGTAACTCGTACATCTGATAGAGACTACTAGCTGCAGATTCCTTAACGTAGAATAGATACACTAGCCATATCCAAGGGGGAGGAGGGTCTGTGAGAGGACCCCACCAGCCTGCACATAATAGAGAATCCACAGGGGACGAGGCCAGCGGACAGGAAAAGAACCCGCCCCCCCGAGGCAAGGAAAATCCCTGCATCCAGAAGACTCCCAACCCCAAAGGGGATGCGGGAAGACAAGAAAAGAGGCAGCCCGCCGTCAAACAGGAGGAGAAACAAGGGCAAGGCTAAAGGAGGCCAAAGCGCCCCACACCCATACAAGGCATCAAGAATCTCCAACAGAAGCCCCAAGGCCCAGCAATGAAGAGGAGCACCTAGGAAGATGAGCAACATAGAGACTCCAAGGAAAAGAGGTAGAGAGAAGGCAGTCGACAAGACAGAACGGCGCCCTTGGCAATAAAGCAGGAGTAGCAGACGGGTAGCCCGAGGTCGTCCACGGGAAACTGCCTATCACCCTGTAGGGACAGACAGCACCTGATGAGGCACAAGAAACTCCAGAACTACCGCCGCCCCAGGAGGAGAGAGAGAACTGAAGACAGGGCCCATTGGAAGATGGTCGACACACCTCAGCCTCTAGCAATGGACAAGGTAAGGACGACCGTCCCGACAAAGTGCCAGAGATACAAAAGAACAGCAGGACGGCACCACTGGCACAGCCCGCAGTGGACAACGCACAGAACGGTGCACCCAGGACACGCCAGACGAAGACAGTGGCCAGGAAGACCAAGAATGCCCCGGACCCACCCCAAGGGAGAAGTCCGCACACATGGCCCAAGCAACAAAAGAAGCGGAAGCAGGCAGAGCTATGACAAGACAGACAACAGGCTAGCAACTGAACGACGCCGGAGAAGGACAGCCCGGGGCGCAACTTGAGCCATTCCAAAACCCTCAGCAAGAGGAATGCACCTGCGACATACCGTGACGCCACGGAGAGCAGAGGCCCGAAGGCGACCACACCTCCCAGCACATGACAGAGCTATATAATAGCTACCAGAACCCCACATAGGGCAGGTTACGTCCCAAGACATGGAAACCCTTTTAGGAAAAAACTTCCAGCATCAACGGAAAAAACAGAAAGACCTGCAGAGAACCCGCAGACTGCTTGCTAATCAGCCAATAAGGACAGAAGGCCTAATCTCAGGGCCAACACTTCTCAGCAAAAGCAACAAAAAAAATCACGATCCAAAAAAGGGCCGAGCAGCAGCCAACAGCACCATAGTCCGAATCAAGGGACTTGAATGCACAGTATCACACAGAACACTGAGGAGGAGGCTGCTGTAGCCCTGCCAAGAACCTCTGAACAGCCGAGTCCGCAGGGGCGTGGAACAAAAGAGCACCATCGAAAGGAAGGTCCACCAGCTGTTCACGAACGTTCTCTAGGAGCACACTGTCCCAAAGCCAGGCATGCAGCCGAAGAGCGACCAAAGAAGCCATGGCACCACCAAGCACCTCCGAGATGTCCAGAGCGGAGCGAAGAATAAACGCCGCCAGCTTCTGGCCATCCAACACATGGTGCCACAGATCAACGCAGGTACCCTCCTGAGAAGCAGCAGACATAAGGGACTCCGCTGAGTCCCACAAGGAAGAAGTGGCCCCAGCCAAAACACACAGAGTGTTAAGGGCCCTCAGAGCCGCACTGGTGGAGGCAAACATATTGCGCCCCTAGGAGTCAAGCCAATGGGCCTCCCGCGAGGGGGGAGACAACAGTGGCGCAACAAGGGGAAGGCATTCTGCAAAAGAGGCCCCTGGTAGAAGGATGGCGTGAAAGACACAGGATCACGCGGTGCAGAAGGTGTCAGGGCACCGGGTCCCCCGTGGTGGGGCGGCCCCCAGAAGAGAAGAATGGAGCGAACCATCGAAGGGAAGCAATAGCTCCCTACCACCAGAACCCTGAAGGAGGACCTCCAGAAGATGATCCGCTGGGAAATGGGAATCTGGATCATCCATGCACAAAACAGCGCACGCAAAGGCAGCACCCGCCTCCGTAAGGCCCCGCGGAGGAGAAAGAAGCTCCTCAGTAGGAGACGGCTGCAAGCTAAGGCAGCCGTCCCCCAGGCCAACCGGAGGAAGGAAAGGCCAGGACCGGAAAGCAGAAAGAGGGACCATGGAGTGAGGGACCAGCGGAGCCTCCGAAGACCGCGGCGATGGCGAGGAGCCGTCCTTCGACTACGTCAGGGAAAAAGCCACGACGCGGCGGCGAGGAAGAAACTAGCAAGCGCCGAACCTCAGGAGAAGAGGAGGTGTCCTAAGAGGAGTCAACGACCCAACGCCGCCCTGGCGCCATAGAGTCTGCAATCTGAGGAAGGACATCGTCGTCTGATGCCAGGGGAGACACGGGACGACCTCCGCCACAGCGCACGGTGCAGGAGACCGGGGCTGGGCCAGAGCCGGGGCAGCGAAGGAGCGGCGCCGACCCGACCTCCGATGAGGCAGCCGCCTGCGTGGAGTGATGAGAGGGACCGGAGGACGAGGGGTCCCCCGCCAGCCTCAGCCCGTGACGGGGCGAGAAGGGCCATCCACCAGCCCCTGTGGCGCCGCCAGGGCTAGCAGTCGCCGGCGCCTACGCAGCATCATCTCGGACGAAGCCATCGCCTGTCCCGAGGGCCGAGAGGGGCTCGGGGTGCGACCCAAGACCCCGCAACCTCCCGCGACACAACAGGGACTTCCGCAGGAGTTTCCAGCAAAGCAGAGGCGCAGTGGTCCGAAGGAGGGACCCCCGAAGGTCACCACATCCTTCGAACTAGTCGGCGCCGGGGTCTGAGCCACCGGCGATGCCGCGGAGGGCCCCACACACGGCAAGGGATTCGCAGACATCCCAGGAGGTGAAGGAGGAGGAGGAGATGCCAGCGAGGCCTGCAAGACCGCCACATATGTCTCAATCTGGCTCTAGACGCCCCCACACAGGGAAACAGTAGATAGGAGGACAACACGCGGGCCGCACCACCTTCGGAGAGCCAGCTCCCCCAACAGGCCGGGAACCAGCCCTCAGGGACTAACTGCGAAACTTACCAACAGATGAGTGACGCTCTTGCGGCCTGGGGGAAGGCCGATGTCGAAGACGGAAATGCCTATTCCTGAAACCCTCCGCAGGGGCCGGACGTGGCGACGACTGCGACATGCGGGCTGAAAGATGTTTCATCCTGCGCTCCCGCCGGGACTTCGGGTTCATCTGCTGGCACGCCTCACAATCAGTGGAGTTGTAGTGTTCCCCCAAACACTAAATGCAGATGGGGTGAGAATCCGTCGCCGACATCTGTCGTGCACAAGACGAGCAGGTCTTAAAGCCCGAAGGAATTCGCACACTGTTCCCACACACACACACACAACAAACGAAAGGGAAAGGCCCGAAACAGGCCAGGAGCATGATCCGGATCCGCATTGCACGCGGAAAAGAAAAAAAAGGATGTAGGCGCACCGGGGTGGGACTTATTTGACCTCGCTGACGTCGGATCCAGTCTTACGCCTGGGGATAATTCTACGTTAAGGAATCTGCGGCTAGTAGTCTCTATCAGATATTTATGTTATGTAAAATGATTGGGAATATTTCCATTAGTCTGCACAATGCTGTTGGCCCGGCATCTTGCGGGCCGCCTGCCATTCAATCACTGCTTGGTTGTACTGTTTTTGAAAAATGCAATAAAAAGAGTTAAAAACAAAATACATTACATACTTTAGGTAAATTCACAGCTCAAGAACAAGCGTTAAACTAGTCAGCAAACATATCCAAGTATGGAGACAATCAAACACTAGTTCCCATATTACATCCCAGCACCATCATACTACACTGTGCAAACGAAAACAAAGAGGAAGAAATACAACTTACACCCTGCGCTCTCTTCAATTGAGCCTGGCTCAAAAAACGTTACTTTTCTTCCATCCCCAGTTTTCTTCACCGGCGTCTAAAACAATATTCAAACATACTCACAGGTTAGCTTGCTATTTACATCTTAATTCAATGTATAAGAAAACACATTGTGAAAGCAGCTACATGAGTACAAAGAAAGAAATACCACCCTATAACAAAAGAATAGATCTCAATCCATTCTGAACTAGAATACAAAAGGATGCCCCTTGCGATAAGTGGACGAAAGTATGCGAGGAAGGCCCCTACATTTGCAAAATATATTAATCAAACACAGGCAAGAGCTAGCTGATTTACTTTTTCTTTTGCTTATGAGGGCCTCGAAGCAGAATGTGCTCTAAACCATAACTTCCTCTAAGCAAACCAAATGATCAGAGTGTAGAGCTTGCCCTACCTACTAAAGCTCATTTATAAGATCAAAGTACTTTGGTGGATTTCAAGTTGCATAATTTACCTCTTACCAACAACCAGCGTAAGACTGATGGAACAGAGCGGATGGGTTATCACAGATTAGCTTTGGTGATCACTTAGGCTGTTGGATTCAACATTTTTGTAATAATGAAAAACTATTAACTTGTAATCCTAGGAATCCATCACAGGTATTCTCTGTAAACTGGTAAAGTGTGGAGTACCTCAGAGACTGTGTCCGATCCTGAAGGCATTTTTAACACATTTTCAAAACTAAAAAAACACAACACAGACAATTCAATAGTAGCTAACATTTTCAGTCCTTTTTTAGGTCTCGCACCTGGCGATTACAGCGCGAAAGCACTGTCTTGCCTGCGAGACCTATAGTCACCGGCTATGCTTTCAAGGAGACAGGAGATGGGCACACGCAGCCTCAGGAATCTGATCATGTTGCGCGCCCATTGCTCCGGTGAACAGCATGCCGGAATCGAATCAGGACGCTTGCACAGACACGCGCGCACAGACACACGCGCGCACAGACACACGCGCGCACAGACACACGTGCGCGCAGAGACACGCGCGCAGAGACACGCGCGCACAGAGACACGCGCGCACAGATACACACAGACACACACACAGACAGACACACAGACAGACACACAGACAGACACACAGACAGACACACAGACAGACACACCGCCCCCCCCTCTATGCACAGCGCCTCTATCGCCTGCAGTGCGCTCACCTGTCCCAGATCTGAATACCAGTCAGGATGGTGCAGAGTCAGGCACACGCCGGTCGGCTGCATCGAAAATGCCAATAAGGCTGGGTTGTAGTCGCTCAGTTTAAAGACTGGCGCCACTGTGAGGCTGCACACGCGTGGGGCTGAAGAGGTCATGTGTCAGACTCCCTCAGCATTAGTCCGGTGACCCTTCGATCCACATCCGTAGGTCACACGCAAAAGATGGGGTTTGGAAGTAGAAGACGGACTCAAAGAACTGACAGAAGAGAGTGCAGGGCAGAGGCGCGAGGAGTCAGGGGTGAGCCGGCTAGTAATAGGATGACGGCGGAGGAGTTGGTGGGGGCACGAGAAAGAGCGCAGAAACTGGAGGTTAGATGTCCCCCAACTTCGGTTAAGGCGGCGGGCCTTAAGCATGAGTTTTAACAATGGAGGACCCTCGCAGACCTGTCACAGGGAGGTCACCAGCCTGTGACAGGTTCATTCCAGCATCTGTCAGGCTGTCACGGGCCTTTCTGTGTGACTTCTCAATCCACCACACCCTGCTGAATGGGTTCACTCTCTGAAAGGGGGGCAAAGTTCAAAGGTTGTCCATCTACAGGCGGAATGGACAAGGGAAGAGAGTAGCTCACACTGGCTTTTCAGTGGGAACGCGGGGCTCGGGGTGGGGAGAAGAGAATGCAAATCTTAATTAGCCTGTCTCCCACCCCAAGCACTTACTGCGTCACAAGTCACTCGTTATGTGTCTTCTTTCATTCTAACCCAATGGGAAGCTGCCATCACTCTTTCAGTCACCCCTTACATATACATAAGACCTCAACCCCTCACAATGTGTACCGTGTCACCCTTCACAAGGCTTGTGAAATGTGCACACCCCAGCCTTACCTCACGTGTCGTTGACCAAGGCCTGGCAGATGCTGCCTGTTGTCTAGTTTGGGAGGTGTTATATCCTTCATGGCGCACGCTGTTGGGAGTTCCTCCATCCCAGACCACAGGATGAATTTATCAACAATCTAAATACATGGAATAAACGGGTCTTTAACTATTCAACTCACTATTTCTCTCTCTCCGTTATTCTTCGTGTGGTTGTCTAGATTATTATCCCAGCCTCTCCATCCTCTCTCCTATCCTTTCTCTCCATCTCTGTCTGCTGTCTGTAGGCCTCAGCCTCTATCCTTCTCTTTAATTTTCTCCTGTGTCTGCACGTCTCTTCCCGTCTTTCCTTTTGTGTCTCCGACTTTGTTTTTCTTCCTCTGTATGTCCCTCTTGCGCTCTCTCCGTCAGTCTCATCCTCTGCATGTTCTTTGTAGCTGGTGGGTGTTACCAGGATTCACACACAATATTTGTCAGGACCCAATTTGAGCTGTGGCACATACCAAAACGGTGGTTTCACCCAGAAGCCACCTGTTCCAAAGTAAGTATTCACATGTGTGATTGGTTTGTGCTCTTTTTAATCTCATATTTGTGGGGTGGGTATAATCCCAAAATGTTGTGTTGAACGTCGTATGAATATAAGAAGTTGAGAACTCAGTTCTGATAGTCTTTTCTTCTTTATTTGAAGCCGTGTACAAAACAAAAAACAGCCTATGGTTATATGACGTTCAACAACATTTTGGGATTATACCCACCATACAAATATATGAGATTAAAAAGAGCATAAACCAATCACACCTGTGAACACTCGTTCTCTGCATGGTTCGCTGTCTGGGTCTTGGTCTGAAGAAGGAGTAGCGTGTCACCAACAAATGCTTATCCGGGTGATGGGAGCAGAGGCGCAGGGGAAAGTTTCTTTCTCTTACCTTTAGCTCTGTACCTGCTGCTGTGTCACTCCCCTGCACTGAGGGTCTGGTCTCTAGGCCTGTGTTTAGCCATTGTCTTGTCTGTTTCTGCTTCAGGGCAGTTTCCCTGTACTAAGACTCATCTCTGTGCCTGTCCTTCCTGTAACTGCTGCTGTACATACTGTGCAGGAGCACTTGGTGCCTGAAGTACAGCTTGTCTCTGATCTGCAACCCTTTGTAGTCTTGCAGCTCCCTCTTTGCTGTAGTGAGCCTCTGAAGCCTGGACCTGTTCTAACTGTGTGTCACTTAACTTGGCCGTGGACCTGTTCTACGTTTAATAATAACCCTGTATTTGTAAAGCGCAAACTAATCACCCCTCAGGGTCTCGAGGCACTGGGGGCTGTCAGGAAGATTAAGCAAGCTATTGCCCAGAGTCACATGGTGTTAGGCTGAGCTGCCGCCGGAGCCGGGGATTGAACCATGAGCCCTAAGCTCCGGTGTCAGCCGTCCTGGCAGCTGAGCCACACTTCTCCCTCTTAAGTTTGTGCCACTTAACTTGTCCGTGGAGCTATTCCAACTTTGTGTCTCATATTTGGCCATGGACCTGTTCTAACTTTGTGTCACTTAACTTGGCCATGGACCTGTTCTAACTGGGTCACTTACCTTGGCCGTGGATCTGTTCTAACTTTGTCTCTTATTTGGCCGTGGACCTGGTCTAACTTTGGGTCTCTTATTTGGCCGTGGCGCAGGGGCCGGGCCCCTAGTGTGAGCTCAGTTCCATGGTACTGAATGCACAGCACTCCTGTGTGGCCCCAGGGTACTGACTCCTCAGCTCACCTCACGCCTCTGTCGCTGCACAGGGCCTCCCGTTTGACTCCACTCCCATGGTACTGACACATTCAGCACACTTGGAGCCCCATTCCATCGCTGCGGCGTGGCTGGACCCACCCCTTTGACACTGACCCTTCATCACACTCCGTGGACCCTCCCCCAACCACCCGTAGCCTCCAGTGTGACTCCAGCCCCTTGGTAATTATCCCAGCGTACACTCCACACCCCACTCCCACGCTGTGTCTGAACCGGACCCCAGCCCATTGGTACGGACCCCACAGAACACTCCACAGGGGCCAGTCCCTCTGTGTGACCCCCAGCCCTGTGGTATTGACCTCACAACACACTCGGCGCCCTCTGCTACGGCCCCCAGTGTGGCCTGCACCCATTGGTACGGACCCCACAGCACACCGGTCTACAGGATCCGGGACCCAGTGGCACCCCAGTCCATGCTGACGCCACAGCAAACTCTGTGGTAACACCCCCCCCAAACACCCGTAGCCTCCAGTGAGACCCCAGCCCCTTAGTACTGATCCCACCGTCACACCTCACCCTCCTCCATCGCTGACCCGGGACACCAGTGTGACTCCCTCCACAGGGGCCCGGCCCCCAGTGTCACCCGGGACTCCAGTGTGACTCCCTCCACAGTGGCTGGGCCCCAGTGTGACCTTGGCTCCATTGTACTGACCCCGCAGCACATTCCACACTACTCTCCACTGCTCTGCAGAGACAGGACACCACACTCACCCCATGTTATTGAGCTCTTAGCACACTCCTCATCCCCCCTCCACCCTTTCACGGGCGCCAGTGTGTCCTCAACCCCATGGTACTGACCACACAGCACACTCCGCACCACCCTCTGCTCCTCTGCAGGGTCAGGACCCCAGCCTCACCCCATGGTACTGACTCTGCAGGGGATTGTCAAGTTGGTACAATCACCAAACCAAGGCATAAGTCTCCTAATACAAAACAATTTATGTGTAAAGGACGTGATCCGTCAGCCACCAGAAGGCGGCATGCTTCATCATAGGGTTCATCCTTACACCCCTTCCTTTTGGGTGTGGCTACAAGTCCCACTCGGGGAGGGCAGCCTTCAGTTTTTTTTTGCTAACCCTATGTGAGCTAGATGGTGCAGGTGGGGATTGCAGAGTGATTAGTGTGAAGATTTTAAATACATCTTGGTGGAGTAAAACGTTCTATTAAGTCTCCCCAAAGAGTATATTAAAAACAAGCATTTACAATGCAATAGGTCTCGCATTATTAAAGTTTGAGCTATTGGCCTTGTAAATGACAATGCCTTTTATTCCTTTGCATCGGTGCGTAAAAAAGCACTTTGTAAACGGCCTCTGAGGGGACGTTTGACAGCAGTTGGCAGGCTGGCAGTTCGTAAAGCTCGCAGGGCGGAGAGGCCGGAGGTAGCAGCCGAGCAGCGGGAGACCTGAGCCTGTGCGGGTGCCCGTTCGAAGTAGTGGCGAGGGGCACTGCTGCCGGAGCGGAGAGCTGCAGGGCGTTATATCGGCTGTCGCCCGCAGTGGAGGCTTGAGGTGCCGCGGGACGCCCGGGCTGGTGCCGCCATCTTGGGGGAAGGACTGCGGCGCAGGAGGCAGACAACCCGAGAGAGCCCTGCGAGGCAGCACGACCACAGCACGGGCCGGAGTGCTGTGGAGCTTGGAGGGTGCGGTGCCAGGGGCTGGAACTTGCAGTCAACGGCCCCCAGCAATCTGAGATGGAGAGACTTGCTTGGTGCTCCCCAATAGTCGAGCTGGCCCAGGCGGATGGACCCCTGATACCAGAGGGAGGAGTGGGGGGGCCTTTTGACGACAGGAACCTGCCATGGTGAGCGGCGCGGAGAGACAGACCCGGCGCCGCCATCATAGGAGTCAGGGGCGGCACTCTAGGTTGCAGGGAACTGTGAGACGGAGGGCCACCACACTGCTGAGATACACCACGCTTGGGGTATAGAGCTGCTACACCCCAGACGTTTGAGCCCCTAATCTGGTACCCTGGCTTTAGAAATGACCTGCGAGATTACAATTGTGAGGGGGAAGTCCGGCTGGTGCCGCAGGTCTTCGGTGAGCGGTGGTGGCAGTGGCTAGGTCCGGGGCCTGCTGATTGCAGGGCCCTGCAAGAAGTGACTGGGGGGTCTAACCTCGGGGCCACCTTGTCCTAGACCCGATCTCAGGACTCCCCCAAAGTGCTGCGTTTTCGCACTGGCACGTGTTACCAGGGGGAGACCAATCCCGAAAGCACAGTCGAGTTAAGGGGTGGCCTACTGTAGCCTTCTTGGATATCAGGGAGCGAACCATGTCCTCCTCCAGGGTGCGCAAAGATAAGACTCTCAAGGACTTGTTTGCGAAGGCGCAAACTGGGCTATCAGCCTCCAGCATGGCGACAGGTGCCTCAGGCCCGACAGCAGAGGGACGACGGCGCGGAGTCTATTACAAAAGCATTTCTTGAAGCCATGTTTGCTGCGTTCCGAGAAGACATTCACACACTTAAACGAGAGTTCACCTCGGAGATCAAGGAGGTCCGTAGAGACCTAGATGGCATTGGCGAGAGGGTCGCTGACCTGGAGGGCAAGAGTGATGGGAGGGACACAGAGATGGAGGCACTCCAGCAAGAGGTCCTCAGGATACATGACCAACAAGTTGACCTCCAAGCCCATCTTGAGGACTTAGAAAACCGCTCCCGGTGCCTTAACATTCGGATCCGGGGGGTGAAAGTGGATGACGACTCGAAGGACCTGTTCACCTATACGAGGAATCTTTTCAATCACATCCTGGGCAGACCCTTGGAGACGGAGCTATGCATAGACCGCGCGCACCGTCTGTCCCGCCACCAGACATCCTGGTCTGTGTCCAAGATTATCGCACCAAGAAGACTATCCTTCAAAAAGCACGTCAGATGCACCCTGTGCAATTTCAGGGACAGATGCCTGCAAGGGGATGTCTGGGGGTCTATAGGACCCCCCTTCCCCCCTCCAAAGGCCTGCAATCAGGGAGCACACTGAAAAGTCTGCCACATTTTAGTTGGCGCACTATCAGTGCTCCTTATGAGAGGTTCTTTGCCTCTGCGTCCACGTCTGTAATACGGCACAGGCTGAGAGGCAAAGAGATTCACTCATTTGCATGGGGCAATGCCCGCATGGAACTGAGGGAACGCTCTCTTGAGGAAGCGCCGGCACTGTATGTGAGCTTTCAATATTACAGAAGAGAACGCACAAGTGGCTGCGGCCCCTTCTGTAATACCAAAGTGCCCTGGGGGCATGCAAGGCGGTTCACAAACGCCCATTGCTACCCTCGGGCACTACTATAATCAAGCCCCAGGTATGGGAAATTCACAAGCGCCCACACACGAAAGAAGTCCTTACCATTTCTGTTGTATTCTGAAAACAGACTACTGGTGTGGGAATGGTCTTTAGAACCACACATTTTCAGCATCACAAGGGCACGATTATTTCGGGTGAGATGTGTAAGACAGTTTCCTAGTTACTCTTCTAAACCAAATCCTGGTGAACACCACATGTATTTCTTCAGTAACTGATATCAATAATTACAGTTATCTAGGTCTTTTTTAAAACAACAGTGTCCTGAGTACGCCTTCAAAAGATAGATGCTTTACTTCTATTAAACCTAAAAAGAATAATGGACTGGAATGAAGCATGAGTAATTACCGTGTTTGAGATTAACCCAGGCATTCCAACCGTTATTTCTTTCCCTCATTATGGCCTTCCAAGTGTAATGTGTATGCCTAGACCTGGGTCCCAGGCTCATTGTGCCACATGATTCTGTTTCAAGACTTATCGGCCTTCATCCTGCAAAAACGCAGAACCGTCAAACCGGTCACTCAACATTTCCAACAGCGTAACATCCCTTACAGTTGGGGCCATCCATTTCGCTTGGTGTTTCTCATGGATAATAAGCTGTATCAACTGCGTTCCCTGACAGAGGCCTGTAGACTGCTGGGGGTGAATATCCCTAAGGAGGAGAGTGGGGACGAGTTCACCAAAGAAGAATCTGCTGACTCCAGACCCCGATGGCGAATGCAGGGATGTAGGCGGCGGTACAGGAGGCCTCCTGCTGCGGAGATCGCCCAGAGCCAGAAATCGTCTCTTGAAGCTGCCTCTGCGAAACTGGCTAATCTTACACCGGGCTGATGTTGGACGCTATGAGTAGGGGAGGGGGGGGATGGCGGGGGGGAGGGGGTTGTTCCCTGTTGGTAGTCTACCCCAATCCAGTTTCTACCAATCATCGACGGATGATGGACAATGAGAGACAGTTCACCTTTTTCCATGGTTCTGATTTTTGTTGGGGGGTGGGGGGGGGTCTGAGAGATGGGTTGGTGGGGGGGATACAGTGTTCCATGTCCACTCTCCATTGGGAGATAGGTCAGCCACGTGTACTCACAGGGCTCTTTGTCATCGGATCGGCTCGCACTTCAGTTACACCTTGTGCAGCACAGAATTTATGCTATTAATCCTTGTTGGTGTTAAGTATGCCTGCCACCACACTTAAGATAGTAACTCTAAATGTGCAAGGCCTCAATAACCCAGTAAAGCGCAGAGCGGTACTTTCATACCTGGAGAATACCCAGGTAGATCTCTGCCTCCTGCAGGAAACACATCTTTTAGCAAGGGACAGCCATCGTCTTAGACCTCGGAAATTTCCCTTCTTTTCTTCAGGCCCTACCAAAACTGCGGGGGTGGCGATTCTTGTGGCTCAGCGGTTTCGTGGGGAGGTCCTACAGAAGGAGGCTGAAATTAGGAGGAGACTACTGACTTATAGATTCGCCATAAGCGGCCTGACCTTCACTGTGGGCTCTGCCTATGCCCCTAACAAGGGCCGGGAAAGGTTTTTACACTCCGCTCTTTCGGCTTCCATGACAGACCGCCATGTTATCCTGGGGGGCGATCTGAACCTAGTTTTTGATAACATTAAAGATAGGTCTTGCCAACGCTCTCATTAGACTGGCGCTCTTTCTGCTGAGGGGCTCACTCGCATACATGACTTGGGGTTGTGTGACCTGTGGCGCAGCTTTCACCCTCACGAGCGAGATTATTCTTATTACTCCAATGCACACAAGACATATGCGAGGCTAGATCATCTTTTAGTATCTACACCAGTGCACGCACTCACAACTGTGGTGGATACAGGAGTCGCTTCTCTGTCGGACCATGCACCAGTAAGTGCCACTCTCACTCTCCCACCGTTGTCACGACCTTCCAGGGTTTGGCGTCTTCGAGATCTGCTTCTACACCGGGAAGATGTTGTTAATCAGTTAAGCATATACAGCGCTCAATTTCTGATTACATCTCACACAATGCCAATTCTGACAACACTTGCAACGCAGTGGGCAGCACTTAAGGCAGTGCTACGGGGGGGGGGGGGGGAGGGGGGGGAGTTCATCGCCCTTTCGGCCGCGGATAATGTAGAGCGTAGGCTCAAAAGGGAAGAGCTTACAGAACAAACCAGGGAGTTGGAGCGGATGCACCAGAGGACAGGAGCCCCTAGAATTTGGAGGCAGCTCAAGGCTGCATGTCAGCAGCTAGCAGCGCTTGACCAAGACAGGGCGGAATTTGCAGCGCTACGGTTCAAGCATTCCTACTATACCGGGGGAAACGGGTGTAGACGCCTCCTCGCTAATAGGTTGCGAGAAGTCCGACAGCGGCAAGGAGTTTGAAAAATCTGTAGGGTGGATGGGAACTGTGTATCGGAGGATGCGGCAATAGCCGAGGCATTTCGCGATTTTTATGCCACTCTTAACACTGGGGCCCCACTAGACAGCGCAGACGGGACAGCTTTTCTGGACTCTGTCTCCTTACCAGCGCTGACCAAGGTCCAGGCAGACCACCTCGATCGGAATATCCACGCAGAGGAGGTTGTTGCCGCCATTTCCCATCTTAAGCCAGCTAAAGCCCCTGGGCCGGATGGCAATTCTGCTATTTTTTACAAAAAGTTTTGTGTCCTGCTCGCTCCTCTGCTCACCAAGCTGTTTAACTCATTGACGGCTACTGGGGCGATCCCGGGTGATCTCCTAGAGGTCTCCATAGCGGTCATTCCCAAACCCGGGAAGGATAAGTCTAGTTGTGGAGCATATCGCCCGATATCTCTCCTTAACATAGATCTTAAGTTGTATACCGAAATCTTGGCTGCTCTTCTTGCCCCTCATATGCCAGGTCTCATTGACCCGGATCAGGTGGGATTTATTCCTAAACGTCAGACATCAGACAACACCAAGCGGGTTCTCCATCTCATCGAGAAAGAGACACGTACATGATGCTCGCTGTTGACGCCGAGAAGGCGTTTGATCGCGTTCATTGGCCGTATCTGGGGCAAGTCTTGGAGCGAGCGGGGATAGGGGAACGGTTTTGTACACATATCCTTAACTGCTATACGTTCCCCACAGCAGTGGTCCGTGTAAACGGGCACACGTCCTCACGATTCCCTATTGAAAGAGGCACGAGACAGGGGTGCCCTTTGTTGCCCCTACTCTTTGCCCTATACATGGAGCCCCTTGCGCAGCGGCTGCGGCAGAACCCAGCAGTCACCGGGATTCAATTTGGGGGCTATGTCCACACGATCGGCTTATATGATGATGATGTGCTGATATCAATTTTCCACCAGAGGAGTGCACTTCCGGCATGTTTAGCAGATTTAGAATCATTTGCGCAGGCGGCAGGATTTAAGGTAAACGCGGATAAATCGAAGGCTCTCAACCTCTCCTTGTCAGGGCCTACCTGGGAATACTTCCAAAACCTGCTCCCTATTCAATGGGCGAGCGACACAATCACATATCTGGGGATCCAGTTGGCCTCCTCCCTCCCTGCAGTGGTACAAACCAACTATGCGCTCCGGAGTAAGAAGATTCATCGGGAACTCGGCCAATGGAAGCATTACCTCCTTTCATGGCTGGGCAAGATTGCGGAGGTTAAGATGACGATACTACCCCAGGTCCTCTATCTTTTCCGTCCCATCCCACTCCGACCGCCCGCTGGATGGATACGACAGACACAGTCGGACCTTGCACAGTTTATTTGGAGCGGTCGGAAGCAGAGAATGAGGCGCGCCTTGGCGATGCTGGCTCCGGAGAGGGGAAGACGTGGGGTTCCTGATCTTCAGCTCTACTTCCAAGCCGCTCAACTGCGGCACCTCGTGGAGGGGAGCCGTTGGGAGTCGGAGAAACACTGGCTGTTTCACGACCAGGCGGTAGCAGCTCGACCTTTGCAGGAAATTCCCTTCTTGCACAAGCCCCACAGACCCTCTAACTTGTATGCCTCATACATTACACGGATTCCCTTGTTGGTGTGGGATGCTACCAATCTCAAACATGACCTCACAACCTTTCCGTCTCCGCTCACCCCGCTGATGGACAATCCTGACTTCGCTCCTGGTCTGGACACGGTCGCCTTTGCGAAGTGGAGGCCTGCTAGGTGTCGCTGTTTGTATCGTATGTATGATGCTGAAGGGCTCGTACCGTTTTCACACTTTAAGCAGGAATATGAGCTCTCCGAGGCGGAGAGGCTTAGATATCTCCAAGTCAGACATTGGGCACTTCAACCCCAGGTCCGCCCTGAAGCAGCTAGGCACCTTTCCCCTTACGAGAGATGGCCACGCTCATCAGATAAAAAACTCACCTCTGATCTGTACAAGATGTTGCAAGTCACCACCTCACACACATACAATTCAAGTAAAGAGTGCTGGGAGAGAGACTTAGGCAGGACACTCAGCCATAAGGAATAGGAGGGGATAAACTATAGAGCCCGTCACTCTGTATACCATATGGGGCTTACTGAGACTCTCGCAAAGGTGGTAACCTAATGTTATTATACCCCTGAGCGGTTACATGCAATGGATCGCTCTCAGGATGGGACTTGTTGGAGTGGCTGTGATCAAGTAGGCACTCTAGTGCACCTATTGTGGGAGTGTGAGTGTATCCAGTCCTACTGGACTCAGGTACTGGACGAGATAGACAAGCACTTTGAGACCGAGCTTCCACGCTTTCCGGCGTATACCCTTCTTGGCCTTCCTAATACCTTAGTGTACCCGCAGAGGTAGGCAGATTGCAATTGCGCTGGGGTCAGCGACACAAAACATTCTCACACACTGGTGCACCCCCAATTCCCCAACATTTACAGGCTGGCTGCATAGTCTATGGCATGTACTTGGAATGGAGAAGCTAACGCTAACCATGGTGGGGGAGGGATCCAAATATAACTAGTTGTGGCAGCCCTTTCTATCGCTCCTAGCCACAGAATTTAGAGAGGTCACATGTCCTCGTTAACTACGGCTACTGCGGAGGAGCTTAGCGCGCACCCAAGATGGTCGCGTGAGCTTAGGGCTCCCGGACCTTCGCCACCTCCACCGACTATCCTGAACCCTATCCTGACTTGGACGACGGGTTATTACTGGCACGGCCCCGCTGATCGTTTATCCGTTTTCGGACTTCGATTTGGACATCGGGAGCCGAAGATATGGACTTTTGAACTTTTCCGGCCTGCTCCATGGTACTGCCCCCGGGCTCGGTTTCTCTGCCAGCCGGACAGTAATTGAACAACAACGGATCATGCGAGCCTCCTTTGCCTGGTTGTCTACTTTCGGTTTCATTTCTCGCGCTTAGACCTACTTGACTTTGTCTCGATCGCCCTGGCTTGCTGCTTTCAACCTAACCACGATTCACCAACTGGCGACTCGGCCTCCTGCTATTTATCACCTGGTGATTGGGTCTCACCTTCATTTCTACATTGTTGCGGGCGCATCGAGTTTAGCCATTTTTACTAGGTCTCAGACTACCCTTCGGGGCGCACGAACTAAGATGGCCACCAAGCCTGAGGTGGAGAAACGCAAGACCAGACCGGCAACGCGAGGGGGCTCCGTGCAATCAAATGTCATGGACAGATACACCCTTCCCAAGGGCTCTCCGGGCGGATCGACTAAATCCCCGGCCACGGTGGGAGAAGAATCCCCGATGGATGAAGAACTGTCGTTGAGGTACGTCATGGGCGCCATTGCCGGGATGAAGGCCACGCTGGGTCAACAGTATGAGGCCCTGGCCCACAAGTTGGATACGGTCGCTATCGATGTTACCTTGATCAGGGCTGACCTTGCGAAAACCAATGAAAAGGTCAAATCCCTCGATCTACAGACATCTAGTCTTGTTACTGACGTCTCCGATTTACAGGCAGAGGTCGGTAACTTGCGAGCCGCCCGTGACTTTCTCACTCGACGCCTGGACGATTTTGAGGGCCGTACAAGACGAAACAAAGTCCGTCTGGTTGGTGTCCCAGAAACTTCGGAAGCATCCTCGGTGGACCTGCTGGTGGAAGATCTGGTCCTGAATCATCTAGCGCCCAAGGGCCTCAGCAAGTTTTTTGCTGTTGAACGTGCACACAGGATCCCGGGTGGCCCGCCTAAGCAGGGAGCCACTCCGCGTCCCATCATTGCTCGGATCTTTAACTTTCGGGACAGGGATGCGATCCTGCAAGCGTCACGCCTATCTGGTCCAACGGCTTATGAGAACACTGCAGTCAGCTTTTACCCGGACTTTACCCAGCAGGTTCAGAAACAGAGACTTGGATTCCAGGGGGTGAAAAAGAGACTGAGGGCTAGAGACATGAAATACGCCATGCTTTTCCCGGCCCGGTTACGTGTGGTGTATAATGACCAAACATTTTTCTTTGATCATTCAGGGGCGGCAAGTGACTGGCTGGACACGCTGCCTCCGGGGCCTGATCGTTCTGAACACTCTAGACACTCCGGTGGTGCGGAGGGAGGCCCGGTGGAGCAGGAATAGGGGGCGGAATCGGCTCCCGGTCCATCGTATTGACTTTCGGCTGTGGTTTGGTGCTATGCCACTATTGCTTGCTACTATGATGTCTTATTGGGGTGTGGGCGAGTCTTCCTCCTCTGGGGTACTTTTCATAGAATAGTTGTATGTTGGGGCGACAGGCACACTGCAAGTTGGGGTGGCTTTTGAGTCTCACGCAGGGGTGCGGGGTGGGGGGTATGATGTACGGGGTTGTTTGGGGGATTGGGGGGTTACAGTTTGTTTCATTGTTTTCTTGAAGGCATATTATTGATGATCTCCTTTTGTACAGTGTCGCATCCGGTGAGGGGTGGGGATGGGGTTGATCTCTGGGATGGGGGGTAGGGGACTTCAGGTACTATGTTGGAACGTCAATGGGTTGGGGGATAGGATCAAGCGGGGCGTGGTGTTGCAGCTGTTGAGAAGATTGTCCCCTGATGTGGTTTTGCTTCAGGAGACGCATTTGCGTGGCAATACGTGCCATGCAATGAATAGGCGTGGCTATCGTCTCGTACTCAGGTTTCACTTCTGGCTCCAGGGGGGTGGGCATTCTGGTTCGGAACTCCCTCCCTCTTGCCGTTGACAAAATCATCCTTGATGACAGGGGACGGTACGCTGCCATAGTGGGGCGCTGGGAGGGACGGGTTGTTACCCTGCTCTCCGTCTACGTGCCCCCGGGTCTCCAAACTACCACTTATGCGGACCTGGGAAGAGTGATCTTGGGAGTCCCCGAGGGTCTGCTTGTAGTGGGTGGGGATTTCAACTCTGTAGTGTCAGGGATGTGTGATCGCTACCCTCCCCGAGAAATCGCGAAGTCACAATCCTGGTTGGGGGACTTCCTGGAGGCTCTAGGGCTCACCGACTGCTGGCGCCTGCTTCATCCTGGGCAATTGCAATATACTTTCCACTCTGGTGCCCACGGCAGTCTTTCGAGACTTGATTATGTGCTGATGCCCTCCTCCCAGGCCTCCTCTATAAGGGAGGAGGAACATCTAGCTAGGGGTATCTCGGATCATTCCCCACTGTGGTTGGTAGTGGACGCTCACTTGGGGTCGGGGGGTAGAGTGGCCCCGATAAACCCCTGGTATCTTCGCGATCCCAAGGTTAGGGCGGAACTAATTAAAACGATTGACCAATACTTTCCTGAAAATGTGGGTTCCGTGTCCTCCTCGGTCACGCTGTGGGAAGCGTACAAAACTGTGATTCGGGGCCAGGCCCTCTCCTTGATTGGCAATGTCAAGAGACGTAGGCGGGAGGAGGTTGTCCGTGTTGAAAATGACATCACTGTTCTTGAGGGGGAGTTGGAATCCGAGGTCACCCCAGAGAGGCTGCACCTTTTGGGTCTAAAACAACTCGAGTATAGGGCGTTGGTGACTGATGTGGCAAAGGAGATGACCAGGGAACAGCAGGGACGTCTGTATGATGTGGGGGATAAGGCAGGGAAATTGCATGCTTGGCTGGATAAGAGGGAACGTGCGAGTCGAGTGGTCCCTGTGATTGTGGATGTGAATGACGTGAGTATCACGACCCTGCTGATATTGTTGAATGTTTCGCTGACTATTTCCGGGAAGTATACTCCCCCGTCTCTGATAGACCTGAACAGGACTCCCACTTTCTCCTGCGCAATATTACGCTGCCACGTTTGTCCGACCCTGAAAGGGATCTTCTAGAGGCTCCGCCTACAGTTGATGAGGTTGCGACTGCCATCCGCTCGGTTCGCTCGGGGAAGGCCTCGGGCCCTAATGGGCTCCCCGTAGAGCATTACAAGCTCCGTCCGGATGTGTTAGCACCGTATCTGCGGTCGATGTTCTTGGAATCGCTGGAGGCAGGCTCCCTCCCTCCTGACCAAAGATTGGCTTCTATAGTGGTGATCCACAAGGATGGCAAACCACGTGACCGCTGCGCCTCCTTTAGGCCTATATCATTGATTAACGCCGAACCGAAGATTCTGGCCAAAGTGCTTGCCAACCGCTTGGTCACTGTCATAGGCGATCTGGTTCACCCGGACCAATCCGGATTCATACCCCATCGTAACACGGCACTCAATCTCCGGCGCCTGCATGGAGTCCTCGCGCGAGCGGAGACTCTGCGTGAACCGGCCATCTTGGCGTCTTTGGACGCCACCATGGCGTTTGATATGCTGGAGTGGCCATATCTTTGGGCGGTTCTCTCTAAATTTGGCTTTGGCCCCACCTTCATTGACTGGGTGAAACTCCTCTACACCGACCCCTTAGCTCAAGTGGTGGTAAACGGTCGTGTCTCGGCCTCCTTCGCTCTCGGTAGAGGAACGCGCCAGGGCTGTCCTTTGTCCCCTCTTTTGTTTGCCCCTGCTTTGGAGCCACTGGCGGCGTGGCTGAGATGGGAACCGTCCTTGAAGGGCATTAGATGGACTCCGGAGTTTGAAGACCGAATATCCTTATACGCAGACGATATACTCCTATATCTTACGTCGCCTCGGAAATCGTTGATTGTCCTTTTTGACGTTTTGACTTCTTTCCGTAGAAACTCCGGTCTGGTCATCAACTGGTCGAAGTCTTGCATCTATGTTCTTTCTGGCGAGGCTCCTCTCCTGCCTCGTGGATGTCCTATCTCGGTGGTGCGGGAGGGATTCAAGTACTTGGGGATTTTTATCACCTTGGACCCTGTGCTTCGTTAGGAACGCAATTTGTTGCCCCCTCTCCAGCGCCTCCGTGCCGATGTGACTGCGTGGGGCAGGCTCCCTCTCTCTCCTCTGTGACGGGCGGCGTTGTTTAAGATGATGTCGCTCCCTCGGTTCCTTTATGCGCTGCAAAATACACTTGATATTGTGCCTGCCCGCTACTTTCGGGAGATTGATAGTCTACAGGGACAATTGGTATGGGGGGCCGTCCTCGTATTGCTCTTGCGAAGCTGACACTCCCGTGGTACGACGGGGGTATCGCGCTCCCGGACATCCGCCGCTATTATTGGGCCTCTCAGCTGGGGGCCATCAACCACTGCACATACGGTCCTTTGCCGAGCCCGGCGTTTGAGATGGATAGATGGCTGCTGCCTGGTGGAGACTACAACAGGGCTCTTTATGCGAAATCTGTTGGCAGATCTCTCACGGGCCCCACTAGAACGGCGGTGCAGGTGTGGTATCGCGCTACAGCGGCCCTGGGATGGGCTGACAAGCCAACCCGTGCTACCCCGCTTTATGCATCGGAAAAACTTGGCTCCCTCTGGAAGTCGAAGGGATTCGATAAGTGGGATGTGATCGGTTTCAGCAGGGTGAATGATGTGTGGATCAAGGGTAGAGTCAAGACGTTTGAGGAGCTGAAAGTTGAGTATGACTTGAATGATAGAGAATCCTTTCGATATATGCAAATCCGACACGCGGTTTTGTCTGTATTTCCCTGGGCTCGGATATTCCGGAGGCGTCCCCGCTCGAAGATCGGGTACTAGACGGGCATATCCCCGATAGCACGATCTCACTCATCTATAAAAATTTGATCAATGCCAGAACCGACCTACTGCGTACCCTTCGAGAGGCGTGGACTGGTGACGGTCTGGAGCTCGATGACGAGGACTGGCAGGCTGCGATCTCTTCCCCGAAGGAAGTGGAAATCCCGGCGCGCCTCCGGTTCGTCCAGCTCAAAATTCTTCATAGGGTCTACGTGACTGGTCCCCGTTTGGTGCGAATGGGATTCTCTGTGGATGGACTGTGCAAGCGTGGCTGTGGTCTGGTGGGTACGTTTCTCCATATCATTTGGGAATGTCCTGCTGTGATGCGCTATTGGACTCGCGTGCATGAAGTTATGAGTGAGGTCACGGGTGTGCAATCAATGCCTGAGGCGAGGCGGTGTCTGTTGAATGTCTGGGAGCCGAATGATTATGACCTAGCGCAGCTTCGATGGGTGACCTTGGGTAATATGATCGCTAAGAGGGACATTGCTCAGTTGTGGGGTGCCCAGAGGCCTCCGACAGCTCTGGTGTGGCAACAAAACATGGACTGGTGCATGTTTAGGGAAAAGACAGTATATGTTTCCCGTGGCACGCCCCGCAAATGGGGGAAGATCTGGAATCAATGGAACGCATACCGTGGTGACATCTGTACTCCCCCCCCCCCCCCCCCCCCCCCCATTCAGCATTGGATACTGACCTGTCATCCTCCCAACCTGATGTTTCCTCCACAGGAATCTAGATATCTTGCTTCTTCCTGGTCTCCTCCCCCCTCCCCAATCTCATCACATACTTCTGGCATCTGATTTGAATATGTACCCCCCCCCCCCAGCGCCGAAATGACACACCTGTAAAGTACTGCCTTGTTTTCTGTTTTCTTTTCTATGTTTTTTGTTGTTCGCACTTAATAAAAAGATTCCACAAAAAAAAAACTACGGCTACTGCGTCTCACCAAACCCCCAAAGACAGACTGAACCGGGGGTCATGTATGGCCTCAACTAGCTTAGGTAGAGGACATGGAACACGAGGGAGGGTGGGAGTTGTGTGGGGGGGGGGGGAGGGAGGTGTTTATGGGGGGGTTCTGTTTTTGAGCTCAATTTTGTATGAGACACATGTGGAAGGAGCGCATACTATTGGGTTTGCACCCTTACATTGACTTGCTTTGAAAGGCCGCATATTCTGCAGTACCGGTGATGGGGAATTAACCACACATTGTCATGTTCATGTGTTGCAACTATAAAATAATAAAGAAATGTAAACATAAAATACATCCAGAAAGGCTTTCATTGAAGGACATAAAACAGCAAAGAAGGACTGTGGATGGTCTTAGTCCAAATACCAATATGCTGGCAGCCATATTTGTGTGCATCCACTACTTAAATCCAAAGTCACTTTGTTTTCAGATTTCTTAAAAGTTACTGAAGTCGCAGATGGACCCATATAATATTTGGTCTTATATACACAGAAAAACGATGATACCTGATGTGACATTCACACGCAGGCTGCAAGTCCACACAGTGCGTTTTGTAATTCTACCCTTGATGGGCTGCTACTGTTCACTCAGCGGGTGCAGTTTCGCTACACAGTAGTCTCTCTTCCCCTAGCCACAACCGCATTTTAAATTCTATACATACCCGTAGTTATTAGTCTGTATGACTGCCATCCATCAATTCAATAATTGAGAACCATTCTTGTGGTCGAAGGAATTGAGCTTAAAATCCAACCACGGCGGTTATGGCTGTTTTTTGCAAATGAGATTAAAGCATGGAAAGAAAAAAACACTTGAAAAATACATTTCCACCAGTCCTGGCACTGATGTGCCATTTTCTTATAGGCAGATATTCATGTGTTCAGGCATAATAGTATTACATAGCTAAGGGAGACAGTGTTTGAAGGTGCTGGCCAATTGGCCCATGCTGTATGCTCTGGCGTGCATAAGCAAAATATGAACAGGTCAAATGATAACAAAGGCTAACTCAAAACTCTTTTCTGTTCTTAATTTCATAGTGGCCTCTATTGAGACCATATTACTAGAAAAGGTAAACGAGCACTCACAATTTGCAGACTATAAGAACTCTTGTTGTCCGGTTCTGTTTGCATCATTAATGCAAATTAGATTACCTTGCAACAATATGGCCAGATCTATCGCCATTAGGATTGTGGACATGTCCTCTATGGCAGAGGGAAAAAAAGACATGTGCTGCCCAGTTTACAGACTCCTCCCAAGGACCAGGATTCTGGAAGGGATCCTATTCCTTCCAAGGGGCCTGGTGTTATAAATACAGTGAGACTCACCCTCATTGTTGGAGTGGGATGTTCAACGTGAAACGGAGGTAGAAGTGGGGGGCGCGGTGAAATGGACCCACGTTATGAGGTAACAATGTGGGGGCTGCGGCATCAGGAGCGGGCCCCCTGCTGCCCTTTCATCTTCCCCGGCGGGTGCCCGCAGCTGGGGCAGCCCGTGATCGCCGGATCTGCAGCCTCCATTCCGCATGTGTGGCCCGATTGCAGTGTGTGGATGGGGGCCCATGGCCACAGCGGACGGGCGGGACAGGTTACACGACCGGGAGAGGGTTTTAATTTCAGCGCTCACACCCTACATAAGATGAAGCCGCTAACGCCCCCCTGGGAGAGCCAAGATAGACATCAGCTTTTTGTTGAGCATGAAAGCTGGGTGGAGACCTGGGGATTTGTTTTAACACCCCTCCAGCTAATGACACGGGTGGGCTGTGGTGCCCAGTACGGGAGTGTGGGAGCATTTAGAACAGGGATCATGTGTGTGCAGCAGTGGTGAAAGGAGGTGCAAATACTGAAGATGCTCCTCCTTTTGACTGTCTGGCTCCTTTTCCCCTCTTGTTCTTCCTCCGTTGGGTCGGCTCCCTGGTTTTCTTTGGACTTGGCCCTCGTAACTTTAGGAATGGAAATCGAGTGCGCCCTTCCATTTTGGGA